>NC_092243.1:39972941-40022941 GCF_036320965.1 Panulirus ornatus | reverse complement strand
TTGGAAAGAGGGGCAAGTATGCAGTGTGTTGTGGATGAGAGAGCTTGGGAAGTGAGTCAGTTGTTGTTCGCTGATGATACATCGCTGGTGGCTGATTCATGTGAGAAACTGCAGAAGCTGGTGACTGAGTTTGGTAAAGTGTGTGGAAGAAGAAAGTTAAGAGTAAATGTGAATAAGAGCAAGGTTATTAGGTACAGTAGGGTTGAGGGTCAAGTCAATTGGGAGGTGAGTTTGAATGGAGAAAAACTGGAGGAAGTGAAGTGTTTTAGATATCTGGGAGTGGATCTGGCAGCGGATGGAACCATGGAAGCGGAAGTGGATCATAGGGTGGGGGAGGGGGCGAAAATTCTGGGGGCCTTGAAGAATGTGTGGAAGTCGAGAACATTATCTCGGAAAGCAAAAATGGGTATGTTTAAAGGAATAGTGGTTCCAACAATGTTGTATGGTTGCGAGGCGTGGGCTATGGATAAAGTTGTGCGCAGGAGGATGGATGTGCTGGAAATGAGATGTTTGAGGACAATGTGTGGTGTGCGGTGGTTTGATCGAGTGAGTAACGTAAGGGTAAGAGAGATGTGTGGAAATAAAAAGAGCGTGGTTGAGAGAGCAGAAGAGGGTGTTTTGAAGTGGTTTGGGCACATGGAGAGAATGAGTGAGGAAAGATTGACCAAGAGGATATATGTGTCGGAGGTGGAGGGAACGAGGAGAAGAGGGAGACCAAATTGGAGGTGGAAAGATGGAGTGAAAAAGATTTTGTGTGATCGGGGCCTGAACATGCAGGAGGGTGAAAGGAGGGCAAGGAATAGAGTGAATTGGAGCGATGTGGTATACCGGGGTTGACGTGCTGTCAGTGGATTGAATCAAGGCATGTGAAGCGTCTGGGGTAAACCATGGAAAGCTGTGTAGGTGTGTATATTTGCGTGTGTGGACGTATGTATATACATGTGTATGGGGGGGGGGCATTTCTTTCGTCTGTTTCCTTGCGCTACCTCGCAAACGCGGGAGACAGCGACAAAGTATAATAAAAAAAAATAAAAAAAATATATATATATATGCAGACGTAAACAGTGTTGTGGGTGTGACACCAACTGGAGTGGACGGGCGCTGGTCACTAATTCATAACTCATTTCTCGCCTCCAACGGTCGTCCATGCTTACTACTGTGATGATGTTGACTCGCATATCATTCCTAGCTCCAGAAGACGAACAACATTCTTGAGTTCATATTTTCATTCTTCAGTTTTCAGATTCATAAGAAAATGTCGCAGTTCCAGCGTAGAATTACTGCTGAGATGATAGCATGTTGATGATGTACGTGGCTGGAGGATACATCTAGCCAGGGTGGCGGGGTCGAGGCTGATGGCGGATGTAGTACTTGTCAACACAGTAGGAAGGAAATCCTTACCCTGGCTGAGTATCTGAAATATCCGTTTACATAATGGTGACTCTCAGTCTGTCATGCAGTTGATCAATGAAGGTTAAGACAAAATATGGATACATGATGTAATACCTTGTGTTTATCAGTCATATCACTCATGACGCGAACCCCCTGATCCTGTAGTGTTGACTCATTGCTAGAGCACTTGGCTCTGACAAACGTCACAGAAATTCACAAGCCATTGTAATCATGAAAATATCCGTCAGTCACTTGTGTATATTACATTTCCTTCACCTTTTAACCTCCAGGAAAGTTCTCTCTCGTTGTAAGTACAATAATTAACCGTAAGTATAACAGGTTATATTTACTGTTGACTTGAATTCAGGCCTTATATTTTGTAAATAACCTGCAGTTCAATTTCTTGGAATTACTGCATCAACTAAACTCCCCCACTGCAACGTGCGGACATTCAACACATTCTTAACTGGCATCCTTGCTGTTGCCATTGCCAGTACACCTAATACTCTTTATTTGATCTGAAGTGAGGCAATTGCGTATGACATATAATCACAGCCATTACCAAGTACAAACTCATATTATTGAAGTGGTCTGTTAAGAACATTGACTTTTTTTGTGTGTAACACCAAGAACAGACCATTCTGATGTGACTATGTTACCCACAGCTCCTACTGCAGTGTAGTTTAGTTAACGCGACAGTTATTGATGTAGTCTTGTATGATGACAAAGAATAATATACGATGTCGTTTGGTGTGAAAACTAATTGGCTCTTAAGAACGATGGACCGACCACACGCAGTTCTCACGTCACACACTACTAGAGGGGAATGCCGAACATTATTATCCCGTCCTGATAAAAATGGAGTTGGTTGTGCTACCATAGCACCAGCTCGACTCACGACCCACATCCAGAGTCGCGGATGTTCAGTCATGGCTAAATCAAAACACTGTCCTGAAGTGGGTGGGAGCGGGAGTTGTGTGCTGGCGGTAGCCGACAACTCCCCAGCAATCTGTCCACGGCTGAGGTTTTCGTCCCTCCTGCCACCAGTAGTCGTCAGACTCCCGGGTCGCTCCATAGTACCTCAACGCCTTGCTGCTCGTCTTCCGATTTTCCCACTGATCTTGGCGCTGTGCATTACTCTTTGATTGGTTGAGAACTGGCATTGTTCAACCGTAAAGCGAAAACTAACGGACTTAATTAGCTCAAGTAACGTGATCGACTTTGAGAGGTAAGTAACGAAATATGATGTTTTGACAGTTGCAAATGCTTGTAGTACATGCATGGTTTTGTTTTCGTCGTCTTCAGTTCAGAGTTCTTGTATGAGGATAACAGTAGTGAAGCCGATGGTGCCAGACATGGGCAGTAGGTGGCGGTAATAGTAATGAAACTGGTGAAAAGTTGTGACCCACCTTAAGTGTGCCACACTGGCCGAGGGTGTTTCATATGAAGGCATGTAGGCCGCTGCACCTGACTGAGCGAAGGTACCTTGGTCAACGACCAGGCTGGCGGACAGAGGAAACATTTGGAACCCGTGTGAAATATACGTCCACTAACAGCTCTAGAGTGGCGGCCGTCGTGACCCCGCTAAGTTGAGCCAAATATGGTAATCTTCACTCTTGTTTACCGCTAGACCTGCTGCTGCCTAGGTTACTTGCATGGTAATTAGTTACTCTCCGCACGCCGGTGTGTTTTAATTATTGGAGGGAAGTGTAAACAGTGATAGAGGAACGTCCGTATTTATTCCGGTATTCTGGAAAAAGTTAGGTTATAGTAAGTCAGGTGTGGGTTATGTTCATGAGACAGGTGTGGGTTATAATCATGAGAGACAATGAGGTGTGGTTTATAATCATGAGAGACAATGAGGTGTGAGTTATAATCATGAGAGACAATGAGGTGTGGTTATAATCATGAGAGACAATGAGGTGTGAGTTATAATCATGAGAGACAATGAGGTGTGAGTTATAATCATGAGAGACAATGAGGTGTGGTTTATAATCATGAGAGACAATGAGGTGTGGTTTATAATCATGAGAGACAATGAGGTGTGGTTTATAATCATGAGAGACAATGAGGTGTGAGTTATAATCATGAGAGACAATGAGGTGTGGTTTATAATCATGAGAGACAATGAGGTGTGAGTTATAATCATGAGAGACAATGAGGTGTGAGTTATAATCATGAGAGACAATGAGGTGTGGGTTATAATCATGAGAGACAATGAGGTGTGAGTTATAATCATGAGAGACAATGAGGTGTGAGTTATAATCATGAGAGACAATGAGGTGTGAGTTATAATCATGAGAGACAATGAGGTGTGGTTTATAATCATGAGAGACAATGAGGTGTGAGTTATAATCATGAGAGACAATGAGGTGTGAGTTATAATCATGAGAGACAATGAGGTGTGAGTTATAATCATGAGAGACAATGAGGTGTGGGTTATAATCATGAGAGACAATGAGGTGTGAGTTATAATCATGAGAGACAATGAGGTGTGAGTTATAATCATGAGAGACAATGAGGTGTGAGTTATAATCATGAGAGACGTTACATTGCATTTTGTTTCAGTAACATTTTCTTACACGATTGCTGTAACTTGGAAGGTTTACTGCAACGGACATATGTGTTATAGCTTTATAAATAATTTATTTTTAAGCGAAAAAGAGCAAAATCATGTAAGAAACATGTGTTATTTGTCGATTGAAGTGTGGATCACCACCATTTATTTTTTTTATTCTATGAAACTACATTCCTGTTTTGAATCACTTCCCGGCGTCGTGTAGTTGCCAGTAGTGCAGGATGGAGCAATACCCTACCATATCAACTCACTCTCCCGGAAGTAGGATAGTGTCCATTGAGGATGCCTTGTGTCAATAACATGTTATCTTTTAAATAGAAAGATAGTAACAACGCATGCCATTTGTTTGTAGTTCCCAAGAAATTACTGTATCATTGTAAACAAATGCGTTAAAAGTCTAAGTCGCAGACTATCAATATACAGTGACCAGCGAGACGTGGTCAGCTTACAGATGGTTGTGTATTGAGGATGCAGGTACTGCTGTGGTGTGGCGGTCGCGAGGATTGTCCCCTGCAACAGCTGTAAGAGCTCTCAGTCTGTCTGTACATTGTCGATTTAGTTTTTGCCCACTAGCTGCAGCACATGGGACTGAGACAACGAGATGTTTAAAGCAGGAGACATAGTCAATCGGGTTTCCACCAATTGTCAACATAGATGGCCCGCTCCTGCCGGTATCAATTCGTTTATTGAAGATCTTAGTTTTATCTTCAGATATGATGAAGCCAAGGCTTTCACAGGCGATGTGTTTGTAGTTAAGAATAGTTTGCATTTCACATGTTCTGGTATATATAAGAATGTCATCAACATAGCTAATAGTGATATTTCTGCGACCTGTAGAATCGATTTCAGTAATGCATTGATTAGCACATTGAATAAAGTGGGGCGAAGTACTCTACCTTGAGGAGTGCCAGGTATTATGTCTTTACTTTTGTAGCCATGAAACAACACCTCTGACTTTCTATTAGAGAGATAGCCCAGTATCCAGTACAGGAGCCGGCCACCTATATCCATTTTTGCTAACTCATATGAGAACCTGCTGATTGGCAATATCAAATGCAGCTTTTAGGTGAAGAACAGTGGTGTACTTGTGCCTTTTATCCCCTTGGACTGTTAGGAAAGTAGTGATACAGTTGTGCACACTCTTGCTTGTGTGAAACCATCAACATTGGGTGACATATGGTCTTGATTTTGTGTAGTAGTCTGTTGAGCACCATCCTCTCAAAAGTTTTGCACAAACAAATCGTCAGGGAGATGGGTCGAAAGTCATCACGTTGATTGTGTTTAGATATTGGTACAATTGAGCTGTTGTTCCATGAGGAGGGTAGATGACCAGTGGCATAACTCGTATTATAAAGTTTTGATATTGTATGACCAAGTACACAGCAGTCTAACGATGTTAAGTGATCCCAGCCCGCTGCAGAAGGCCAACGAATTAATCACGAAATGGGCTCATCCTTCTAGGTATAACATGCTGTCCTACTGTATACCACTAAACCCGTTATGATACACACATGAGAAACATGCTCACCAGCAGCTTGGACCTAGCCCAGGTTGCGGGGTTAGAAAGCTGTCGAAGATCACTGCAGGTGAACTCTCCACCTAAATAAACAAATTCATAGATCCAGGCTGCCGACATGGAAGCACTGAGGCTTATCAGAGAAGTTTACAAGTATGGATGAGATGAGAAACTCCGAGGTAAGAGAGGATTGTTCAGATGCAAATGAGTAGAACCAGTTAAGGTGTGACCATTACCATTGATGGAAGACATGAGATAGTCTGAGAAGTATTTGAACTGGACCCCTGTAAGTAAAACGTCCAGAAGGACGCCCTAGAATGAGATGGGTTGGCGGCCATCAAGAGCTTGTTAAGAAAAAAAGGGAGAAGGCTCTGGAAGATGTTGAAGAAAACAGGTTATGGGAACGATTGTAGGACGAAGGCCGACTCCAGGCAGTCAGTAGGACCGCCTGGAGTGGGGTGAGAAAATGATATACTGACTGTCTTACTTTTTACTGCTCGGGATATACGGTTAATGTATTGGTAGACACGGTCAAATATATATATATATATATATATATATATATATATATATATATATATATATATATATATATATATATTTCATACATATTCGCCATTTCCTGCGTTAGCGAGGTAGCGTTAAGAACAGAGGACTGAGTCTTAGATGGAATATCCTCACTTGGCCACCTTCTCTGTTCCTTCTTTTGGAAAATTAAAAAACTGGAGGGGAGGATTTCCAGCTCCCGCTCCCTCCCCTTTTAGTCGCCTTCTACGACAGGCAGGGAATACGTACGTGGGAAGTATTCTTTCTCCCATGTCCCGCATTAACGAAGTAACGTCATGAAAAACTGAAGATTGCCTCGTTCGGTCGGATCATCCGCTTTCTCATGTGTAATGCATGGAAACCACAGCCCCTTATCCTCAACCAAGCCATAAAGAACTTGTCATGGTTTACCTCGACTGCTCCACATGCCCTAATTCGGCCCAGTAACAGCGCAAGGGTTAGTGTTCGCATTACAAAGTTGTAAGTTGGTGATTGTAAGTGATAAGTTGTATGGAGTGGTGGTGCTTGAGAGGGTAGTGGCATGTACAGAACAACAGATTTAGGAGGAGCAGTGTGGTTTCAAGAATGGTAGAGGATGTGTGGATCAGGTGTTTTTCCTTGAAGATTATGTGGAAAATACTAAGGAACAAGGATTTGTGTGAGATTTATGGAGCTAGAGAGAGTGTATGATAGGGTGATAGAGATGCTTTGTGGAAGGTATTAGGAACATGTGGTGTGGGAGGAAAGCCGTTACAAGCAGTGATGAGGTTTTATCAAGAGAGTAAGGCGTGTGTGCGAGTAGTTAGAGAGGAATGTGAATGGTTTCAGATGAAGGCTTCTGCGGCAGGAGTGTGTCATGTCACCAGTGTTGCTTATGAATGGATAGGGTGGTGAGGGAGGCCAATGCGAGAGTCTTGGAGAGGGGCGAGTAATATAGCCTCTGGGGGATGTGAGAGTTTCTGGGAAGTGTCAGTTGTTGGTTGCTGATGATACAGCACTGGTGGCAGGTTCGAGTAAGAAACTGCAATAGTTGTTATCTTGAGTTTGAGAGTGCTTCTTAAAAGTGAAAGTTGATTAGATGTGAAGAAAAACAAAGATATTGGGTTCAAGAGATGCTGAGACACAGGTTAGGTGGGGGTGAGCTTAAATGAAGAAAACATGAAGTGGAGTGTTTTAGATACCTGGGAATGGATATGGCGGCAAATGGAACCATGAAAGTGGAAGTGAATCATGGGGTGGGTGAGGGGGAGAGGAGCACTGAAGAATGTCGGGAAAGGTCGTTATTTATGAGGGCGAAGGTGAATATATATGCAGGGATAGTGTAGTAGTCCCGACGTTGTTATATGGTTGCCACGCGTGGGCTATAGATAGGGTTGTGCGGAGGAGGGTGGATGTGTTGGAAATTAAATGTCTGAGGACAATATGTGGTGTGAGGTGGTTTGATCAAGTAATGAGGGGGTTAGAGAGATGTGTGATAATAGAAGTATTATTAAGAGGGATGAATAGGGTTTGTATGGTATTGCAGTGGAATTTATTAAAAGAGGGGGTGACTGTGTTGTTGACTGGTTGGTGAGGATATTCACTGTGTGTATGGCTCATGGTGAAGTGCCTGAGAATTGGTGGAATGCATGCATAGTGCCATTGTACAAAGACAAAGGGGATAAAGGCATGTTCAAATTACAGAGGTATAAGTTTGTTGAGTATTCCTGGGAAATTATATGGGAGGGTATTGATTGAGAGGGTGAAGGCATGTACAGAGCATCAGACGGGAAGAGCAGTGTAGTTTCAGAAGTGGTAGAGGATGTGTGGGTCAGGTGTTTGCTTTGAAGAATGTATGTGAGAAATACTTAGAAAAACATATGGATTTGTATGTAGGAAAACAGATGGATTTGTATGTAGGAAAACAGATGGATTTGTATGTAGCATTTATGGATCAGGAGAAGGCATATGATAGAGTTGGTAGAGATGCTCTGTGGAAGGTATTAAGAATATATGGTTTGGGAGGCAAGTTGTTAGAAGCAGTGAAAAGTTTTTATCGAGGATGTAAGGCATGTATACGAATAGGAAGAGAGGAAAGTGATCAGTTCTCGGTGAATGTCGGTTTGCGGCAGGGGTGTGTGATGTCTCCATGGTTGTGAATGCAAGGTGAATGCAAGAGTTTTGGAGAGAGGGGCAAGTATGCAGTCTGTTGTGGGTGAGAGGGCTTGGGAAGTGAGTCAGTTGTTGTTCGCTGATGGTACGGCGCTGGTGGCTGATTCGGGTGAGAAACTGCAGAAGCTGGTGACGGAGATTAGTAAAGTGTGTGAAAGAAGAAATCTGAGAGTAAATGTGAATAAGTGCAAGGTTATTAGCTATAGTAGGGTTGAGGGACGAGTCAATTAGGAGGTAAGTTTGAATGGCGAAAAACTGGAGGAAGTGAATTGTTTTAGATATCTGAGAGTGGATTTAGCAGCGGATGGAACCATGGAAGCGGAAGTGAGTCACAGGGTGGGGAAGGGGGCGAAAGTTCTGGGAGTGTTGAAGAATGTGTGGAAGGCGAGAACGTTATCTAGGAAATCAAAATGGGTATGTTTGAAGGAATAGTGGTTCTAACAATATTATATGGTTGCGAGGCGTGAACTATAGATATGGTTGTGTGGAGGAGGGTGGATGTGTTGGAAATGAGATGTCTGATGACTGTATGTGGTGTGAGGTGGTTTGATTAAGTAATGAAAGGGTAAGAGAGAAGTGTGGTAATAAGAGTGTGGTTGAGAGAACAGAAGAGTGTGTATTGAAATTGTTTGATCACATGGAGAGAATGAGTGAGGAAAGATTGACAAAATGGATATATGTGTCAGAGGTGGAGGGAACAGGGAGAAGTGGGAGACCAAATTGTAGGTGGAAGGATGGGGTAAAAAAGATTTTGAGTGATCGGGGCCTGAACATGCAGGAGGGTGAAAGGCGGGCAAGGAATAGAGTGAATTGGATCGATGTGGTATACCGGGGTCGACGTGCTGTCAATGGATTGAGTCAGGGCATGTGAAGCGTCTGGGGTAAACCATGGAAAGTTCTGTGGGGCCTGGATGTGGAAAGGGAGCTGTGGTTTCGGGCATTATTGCATGACAGCTAGAGACTGAGTGTGAACGAATGGTGTCTTTGTTGTCTTTTCCTAGCGCTACCTCGCACACATGAGGGGAAGGGGAATGTTATTCCATGTGTGGCGAGGTGGCGATGGGAATGAATAAAGGCAGACAGTGTGAATTGTGTGCATGTGTATATATTTATATGTCTGTGTGTGTATATATATGTGTACATTGAGATGTATGGGTATTTATATTTGCGTGTGTGGACGTGTATGTATATACATGTGTATGGGGGTGGGTTGGGCCATTTCTTTCGTCTGTTTCCTTGCGCTACCTCGCAAACGCGGGAGACTGCGGCAAAAAAAAAAAAAAAAAAAAAAAATATATATATATATATATATATATATATATATATATATATATATATATATATATATGTGATTCTCAATGGTTCTTCCCCCGTCCAGTTGGAGTCACTTGGGTATCGGTATGTACGTGGGTGGTGAGTGTTAATGGTCAGGCAAGGTGAGCGGGAGGTGAGCGGTTGGCTGTCAGGTTCATCATGCATGATAGAGAATCGGTCCAAGTGTTTCTAGAGCCGAGATGCCCCGTCAGCTGGAGGATGTGGAACACAGGTAGTGGTGGTGTTGCCAAGTGTGTAATGGTGCTAGTAGTGCTGGTGGTGGTGGTCAACGGCACGATCTGGCTGGCGTCTTCCCACACGTTGTATCATTACAGACGTTGGCTGACACACACAACACGCTCCTATGAATGCCCTTATTAAGGCCGCCGTCTCATTAAAACTATCTATCTGTCTGTATATATTGTATATATATATATATATATATATATATATATATATATATATATATATATATATATATATATATATATATGTGTGTGTGTGTGTGTGTGCAAAGTGTGTACAAGAAGCGAGTGTACATAAGATGCAGGTAAAACCACAAGGAAACGGGAAATACGAAGTGTCCAGCATTTTCGTACAATGACATCATCAATACGACTGTGTTCAGATGGAGAGAACAAAATATAATGATACACACCTGGGCACTGGTCACCCTCGACCACTTCACACCTCTGCTTACAAACCCAGGTTAACCTATGTTCTGCCATACATATTTAGATTTTTTCACGTGCAATCTTATCTAATTTATATAAGACGATTCAACAAAATATCTATCCATTACTGAGTTATTATATATGATAATATTGCTTCACTCTCTATATGACCAAAACCTTTAAGGTGGACACATCAGCTAGATTCTTGATCATACCTGACACTTGATATTGTTTGACCTTGATATTAAGAACGTAACTAGTGTGACTATTGTATAACTGATCACAATCTTTAACATGGGACATTGTACACACAACCCTTCTGAGGAGTTACTGAATATGTGGTAACACTTGACCTGATAGTATTGTTATTGATGAAGTGAAAACATCATTAATATACAAGTTTTTAACAAAACTGGAGCATTCAGCAAGCTCTCGCAAGTGGAGATGGGTAAGTATTTGTTGGTTTTGGTTGAGTTTGAACATTGTATTGAGATTTTCTAGCAAGATTACAAGCTGAATCAGGAAATGGTTAGTATACTGGAGTTTACAAGTAATGATAGAGACGTGTGGTATACTGGAGTTTACAAGTAATGATAGAGACGTGTGGTATACTGGAGTTTGTAAGTAATGAGAGACGTGTGGTATACTGGAGTTTGTAAGTAATGAGAGACGTGTGGTATACTGGAGTTTGTAAGTAATGAGAGACTTGTGGTATACTGGAGTTTGTAAGTAATGAGAGACTTGTGGTATACTGGAGTTTGTAAGTAATGGAGACGTTGCAGGGTTCATCAGTGAATTTTGGACCAAGTTTGCGAAATAAACAAACATGAAGAGAAACATTGATGAAAACACACAATGTTTGTGATGTGTAGAATAATAGTGGTAAATATGATGTGAACAGACAGACGGGGGTTACCATATATATGTGAACAGACAGACGGGGGTTACCATATATATGTGAACTGACAGACGGGGGTTACCATATATGCTAAATCTTAGGCAATGGAACTATTCTGGCCACCATAGCCATTGTGGTACTGTTCTGGCCACCCTCACCATGGCCCTCCCCACTGTTTTGGCCACCGCCACCTTGGCCATGTCAGCTGGGAAGGTTGACCTGTGCTGGAAGGATAAAGTTGCAACACAACATGTACCAGTGTTTCCCAGCAGAGCCTCAGTGTTACTCAGACCAGTCGATGTTACAAGTTGTTCATAATGATGGATTTGTGCAGGACGTGTCTCGTTAATCATGGATTTGTGCAGGACGGACGGGTCTCGTTAATCATGGATTTGTGCAGGACGGACGGGTCTCGTTAATCATGGGTTTGTGCAGGACGGGTCTCGTTAATCATGGATTTGTGCAGGACGGGTCTCGTTAATCATGGGTTTGTGCAGGACGGGTCTCGTTAATCATGGGTTTGTGCAGGACGGGTCTCGTTAATCATGGATTTGTGCAGGACGGGTCTCGTTAATCATGGATTTGTGCAGGACGGACGGGTCTCGTTAATCATGGATTTGTGCAGGACGGACGGGTCTCGTTAATCATGGATTTGTGCAGGACGGACGGGTTTCGTTAATCATGGATTTGTGCAGGACGGGTCTCGTTAATCATGGATTTGTGCAGGACGGGTCTCGTTAATCATGGATTTGTGCAGGACGGGTCTCGTTAATCATGGATTTGTGCAGGACGTGTCTCGTTAATCATGGATTTGTGCAGGACGGACGGGTCTCGTTAATCATGGATTTGTGCAGGACGGACGGGTCTCGTTAATCATGGGTTTGTGCAGGACGGGTCTCGTTAATCATGGATTTGTGCAGGACGGGTCTCGTTAATCATGGATTTGTGCAGGACGGGTCTCGTTAATCATGGATTTGTGCAGGACGGGTCTCGTTAATCATGGATTTGTGCAGGACGGACGGGTCTCGTTAATCATGGATTTGTGCAGGACGGGTCTCGTTAATCATGGATTTGTGCAGGACGGACGGGTCTCGTTAATCATGGATTTGTGCAGGACGGGTCTCGTTAATCATGGATTTGTGCAGGACGGACGGGTCTCGTTAATCATGGATTTGTGCAGGACGGACGGGTCTCGTTAATCATGGATTTGTGCAGGACGGGTCTCGTTAATCATGGATTTGTGCAGGACGGGTCTCGTTAATCATGGATTTGTGCAGGACGGGTCTCGTTAATCATGGATTTGTGCAGGACGGACGGGTCTCGTTAATCATGGATTTGTGCAGGACGGACGGGTCTCGTTAATCATGGATTTGTGCAGGACGGACGGGTCTCGTTAATCATGGGTTTGTGCAGGACGGGTCTCGTTAATCATGGAATTGTGCAGGACGGGTCTCGTTAATCATGGGTTTGTGCAGGACGGGTCTCGTTAATCATGGGTTTGTGCAGGACGGATCTCGTTAATCATGGGTTTGTGCAGGACGGGTCTCGTTAATCATGGATTTGTGCAGGACGGACGGGTCTCGTTAATCATGGATTTGTGCAGGACGGGTCTCGTTAATCATGGGTTTGTGCAGGACGTGTCTCGATAATCATGGATTTGTGCAGGACGGACGGGTCTCGTTAATCATGGATTTGTGCAGGACGGGTCTCGTTAATCATGGATTTGTGCAGGACGGGTCTCGTTAATCATGGATTTGTGCAGGACGGACGGGTCTCGTTAATCATGGATTTGTGCAGGACGGGTCTCGTTAATCATGGATTTGTGCAGGACGGGTCTCGTTAATCATGGATTTGTGCAGGACGTGTCTCGTTAATCATGGATTTGTGCAGGACGGACGGGTCTCGTTAATCATGGATTTGTGCAGGACGGACGGGTCTCGTTAATCATGGGTTTGTGCAGGACGGGTCTCGTTAATCATGGAATTGTGCAGGACGGGTCTCGTTAATCATGGGTTTGTGCAGGACGGGTCTCGTTAATCATGGGTTTGTGCAGGACGGATCTCGTTAATCATGGGTTTGTGCAGGACGTGTCTCGATAATCATGGATTTGTGCAGGACGGACGGGTCTCGTTAATCATGGGTTTGTGCAGGACGGACGGGTCTCGTTAATCATGGGTTTGTGCAGGACGGGTCTCGTTAATCATGGGTTTGTGCAGGACGTGTCTGGTTAATCATGGGTTTGTGCAGGACGGGTCTCGTTAATCATGGGTTTGTGCAGGACGGACGGGTCTCGTTAATCATGGGTTTGTGCAGGACGGACGGGTCTCGTTAATCATGTATTTGTGCAGGACGGACGGGTCTCGTTAATCATGGATTTGTGCAGGACGGATCTCGTTAATCATGGGTTTGTGCAGGACGGGTCTCGTTAATCATGGATTTGTGCAGGACGGACGGGTCTCGTTAATCATGGATTTGTGCAGGACGGATCTCGTTAATCATGGGTTTGTGCAGGACGTGTCTCGTTAATCATGGATTTGTGCAGGACGTGTCTCGTTAATCATGGATTTGTTCAGGACGTGTCTCGTCAATCATGGATTTGTGCAGGACGTGTCTCGTTAATCATGGATTTGTGCAGGACGTGTCTCGTTAATCATGGGATTTGTGCAGGACGTGTCTCGTTAATCATGGATTTGTGCAGGACGTGTCTCGTTAATCATGGATTTGTGCAGGACGTGTCTCGTTAATCATGGATTTGTGCAGGACGTGTCTCGTTAATCATGGATTTGTGCAGGACGTGTCTCGTTAATCATGGATTTGTGCAGGACGTGTCTCGTTAATCATGGATTTGTGCAGGACGTGTCTCGTTAATCATGGATTTGTGCAGGACGTGTCTCGTTAATCATGGATTTGTGCAGGACGTGTCTCGTTAATCATGGATTTGTGCAGGACGTGTCTCGTTAATCATGGATTTGTGCAGGACGTGTCTCGTTAATCATGGATTTGTGCAGGACGTGTCTCGTTAATCATGGATTTGTGCAGGACGTGTCTCGTTAATCATGGATTTGTGCAGGACGTGTCTCGTTAATCATGGACGGGTCTCGTTAATCAGAGAAACAATCGTTTCTAAGTTACGAGTTGTGACTTGTTAACTGTAAGTTACGAGTTGTGACTTGTTAACTGTAAGTTACGAGTTGTGACTTGTTAACTGTAAGTTACGAGTTGTGACTTGTTAACTGTAAGTTACGAGTTGTGACTTGTTAACTGTAAGTTACGAGTTGTGACTTGTTAACTGTAAGTTACGAGTTGTGACTTGTTAACTGTAAGTTACGAGTTGTGACTTGTTAACTGTAAGTTACGAGTTGTGACTTGTTAACTGTAAGTTACGAGTTGTGACTTGTTAACTGTAAGTTACGAGTTGTGACTTGTTAACTGTAAGTTACGAGTTGTGACTTGTTAACTGTAAGTTACGAGTTGTGACTTGTTAACTGTAAGTTACGAGTTGTGACTTGTTAACTGTAAGTTACGAGTTGTGACTTGTTAACTGTAAGTTACGAGTTGTGACTTGTTAACTGTAAGTTACGAGTTGTGACTTGTTAACTGTAAGTTACGAGTTGTGACTTGTTAACTGTAAGTTACGAGTTGTGACTTGTTAACTGTAAGTTACGAGTTGTGACTTGTTAACTGTAAGTTACGAGTTGTGACTTGTTAACTGTAAGTTACGAGTTGTGACTTGTTAACTGTAAGTTACGAGTTGTGACTTGTTAACTGTAAGTTACGAGTTGTGACTTGTTAACTGTAAGTTACGAGTTGTGACTTGTTAACTGTAAGTTACGAGTTGTGACTTGTTAACTGTAAGTTACGAGTTGTGACTTGTTAACTGTAAGTTACGAGTTGTGACTTGTTAACTGTAAGTTACGAGTTGTGACTTGTTAACTGTAAGTTACGAGTTGTGACTTGTTAACTGTAAGTTACGAGTTGTGACTTGTTAACTGTAAGTTACGAGTTGTGACTTGTTAACTGTAAGTTACGAGTTGTGACTTGTTAACTGTAAGTTACGAGTTGTGACTTGTTAACTGTAAGTTACGAGTTGTGACTTGTTAACTGTAAGTTACGAGTTGTGACTTGTTACTAGGTTACGAATTGTAACTTGTTGACTGTAAGTTCCGAGTTATGACTTGGTGACAGTAAGTTACGAGTTGTGGCTTGTTGGCTGTAAGTTGCGAGTTGTGGCTTGTTGACTGTAAATTACGAGTTGTGACCTTTTGACTTAAGTTACGAGTTGTGACTTTTTGACTGTAAGTTACGAGTTGTGACTTGTTGACTGTAAGTTACGAGTTGTGACTTGTTGACTGTAACTTGCGAGTTGTGACTTGATGACTGTAAGTTACGAGTTGTGATTTGTTGACTGTAAGTTACGAGTTGTGATTTGTTGACTGTAAGTTACGAGTTGTGATTTGTTGACTGTAAGTTACGAATTGTGACTTGTTGACTAAGTTACGAATTGTGACTTGTTGACTAAGTTACGAATTGTGACTTGTTGACTGTAAGTTACGAGTTGTGACTTGTTGACTGTAACTTGCGAGTTGTGGCTTGTTGACTGTAAGTTACGAGTTGTGACTGGACTGTAAGTCACGAGTTGTGACCCGTTGACTAAGTTACGAGTTGTGACTTGTTAACTAAGTTACGAGTTGACTTGTTAACTAAGTTACAAGTTGTGACTTGTTAAATGACTCGTTTATTGTAAGTAACGAGTTGTGACTTGTTAACTGTGTGACTACACGTTGTGATGGTGAGGGGCGCGTCTGCCAGCTCCTCCCACACTCGCTGAACACTGGCATTACCTCGCCAGGATGAGGACAGACACGAACCTGGCTGGCTCCATCACCACACCACACCACACACCTGCCGACACAAACACACGTGTGTGTCTGCAGGTGTGTGTGTGTTCAGCAAACCACTGTGGGGTGGGAGGGCAAACTCCCACAGTAAACTAGTCATACACTGTGGGGTGGGAGGGCTGACTCCCACATTAGTCATACACTGGGGTGGGAGGGCAGACTCCCACAGTAAATTAGTCATACACTGTGGGATGGGAGGACAGACTCCCTTGGTAAACTGGTCATACACATTGGAGTGGGAGGGCAGACTCCCACAGTAAACTAGTCATACACTGGGGTGGGAGGGTAGACTCCCACAGTAAACTAGTTATACACTGTGGGGTGGGAAGTCAGACTCCCATAGTAAATTGGTCATACACTGGGGTGGGAGGGTAGACTCCCACAGTAAACTAGTTATACACTGTGGGCTGGGAAGTCAGACTCCCATAGTAAATTAGTCATACACTGGGGTGGGAGGGTAGACTCCCACAGTAAACTAGTCATACACTGGGGTGGGAGGGCAGACTCCCACAGTAAACTAGTTATACACTGTGGGGTGGGAAGTCAGACTCCCATAGTAAATTGGTCATACACTGGGGTGGGAGGGTAGACTCCCACAGTAAACTAGTCATACACTTCGGTGGGAGGGTAGACTCCCACAGTAAACTAGTCATACACTGGGGTGGGAGGGTAGACTCCCACAGTAAACTAGTCATACACTTCGGTGGGAGGGTAGACTCCCACAGTAAACTAGTCATACACTGGGGTGGGAGGGTAGACTCCCACAGTAAATTAGTCATACACTGGGGTGGGAGGGCAGACTCCCATAGTAAACTAGTCATACACTGGGGTGGGAGGGTAGACTCCCACAGTTTAGCTAAATTATGATTCGCGAGAACAAGTCGAAAATACATAGCCATACAGTACAGGTTGTGTTGTGGTGGTGGTGTTGTGATGGTAGTGGTGGAGAGTTGTGGTTGTGGAGTGTTGTGGTGGTGGTGGAGTGTAGTGTTGCTGTGGTGGTGGTGGTGGAGTGTAGTGTTGCTCTGGTGGTGGTGGTGGAGTGTAGTGTTGTTGTGGTGATGGTGGAGTGTATTGTTGTGGTAGTGTAGTGATGTTGTGGTGGTGGTGGAGTGTTGTGGTAGATGTGGTGGGCGGGATGGACCGGAAACATCAAGATAATGCCAGCTCGGGTCTGTGGTCATCACGCAGTGTTGCCTAGTCCGCCCACAACACACTTAGCAACTGACGTACCGACGTGGATGATGTACGGACGCAGTAGTAGCGACAGAGACGTGGATGATGTACGGACGCAGCAGTAGCGACAGAGACGTGGATGATGTACGGACGCAGCAGTAGCGACAGAGACGTGGATGATGTACGGACGCAGCAGTAGCGACAGAGACGTGGATGATGTACGGACGCAGCAGTAGCGACTGTAACACTATAATTTGCCGGGTATAATCCTGAAGTGTGTGTGTGTGTGTGTGTGTGTGTGTGTGTGTGTGTGTGTGTGTGTGTGTGTGTACACCTATGGTTATCATGGCAGCCGTACTGTCGGGCTCAGATTACGAAGCGAGACGCACCACCTGCACACAACCCACCCTCATCCCCTTACAACCCACCCTCATCCTCTCACAACCCACCCTTATCCCCTCATTACGGTGAGTGGGGCACCACCTGCTCAACCCGCCCTCATCCCTCATTACAGTGAGAGAGGCACCACCTGCTCACAACCCACCCTCATCCCTCATTACAGTGAAAGGCATCACCTGCTCACAACCCACACTAAACCTGCTCACAACCCATTCTCACCCCTCATTATTGTGAGGGGGAGGAGGTCCAGGGGTGTGGTGGAGGGCGGGGCAACCCCAGACGAACCCTTGTTACTGTGATGGTTCCTGTTGCCCAGCTTACCTCGCCACCACAACCCGGCCTCCACAACCACCACCACAAACAGGCCTCCACAACCACCACCACAACCAGGCCTCCACAACCAGGCCTCCACAACCACCACCACAACCACCACTACAAACAGGCCTCCACAACCACCACCACAACCAGGCCTCCACAACCACCACCGCAGCCCGTGAGCATACGCTATGGAGGAAGGTAATGGAAAAATAAAGTGGGTTTTTAGGCAGATATGAAGACAGATACACGATGTCCTGGGGCCACTACCCTCTCTGGTCTACGTGAGCAACTCCTGCTATGGAAGTTCTGAGTGAGAGAGGATCAGGTTTGCAGTAACGCACACCAAGACCAGGCCACGTATTAAGGTGACACCAGAGGCCAGTGTATGACTGGTCATGTTGAAGGAGCAACTTGGGCGGGAACTTATGTGTGATGGTGGGTGAGGGCAGCCGGTCTGACACTAGGAGACCACAGAAAGTGAATGAAGGAGTTATATGTTGGAGTCAGGATCCCAATGTCTCCAGTTACATGGAGAAGGAAATATTCCAACACGTAGAATAAACCCTACATTAGAGGAGGGAGGGAAGGCTTGACCCTCGAGTGCGACTAAAGTTTCTAAGTAGATTTGAGAGAAGGGTCGATGTTACGCGCGTCCTTGAAACTAACAGCAAACTATCACTGGAAGGACACGTGAAGAAAACGTACCCGGAAATGACTTGGAGAACGTGAGGGGAAATACGTGTGGTAATGGTGGGTGGTACGAGGGTGAGCAGTGTGGTAAGGGAAGATGTGGTGGAGGTGAGTGTAAAGGTGAGGATGCTGTATGATGGTAGAGGTTGAAGACGTTGATCCTCGTGAGAGTACAGCTCTGCCCCGCGGCAGTGGTGTAGTGGTTAGCGTTAATGATCATGATGCATGCACGGGTCCGCCCGATGTCGGGCCCTCATGGGTTCGTATGTCCTGCGTATCTGGTCAGTTGTATGGAAGGGGATTTATTGAAATGGTGAAGACATGTACAGAGTATCAGAATAGGGAAGAGCAGTGTAGTTTCAGAATTGGTAAAGGAAGTGTGGATCAGGTGTTTGCTTTGAAGAATGGGTGTCAGAAGAGGAAAATTTAGATGAAACAGATGGATTTATATGTAGCATTTATGGTCCTGGAGAAGGCATATGATAGGGTTGATAGAGATGCTTTGTGGAGGGTCTTAAGAATATATGGTGTGGGAGGTAAGCTGCTAGAAGCAAAGAAGTTTGTACCAAGAGCGTAAGGCTTGTGTACGAGTAGGACGAGAGGAGATTGGATGTTTTAAGTCGAGGTTGGTCTGTAAGCAGAGGTGTGTGATATCATGGCTGTTTGATTTGTGTATGGATGGGGTGGTGAGGGAGGTAAAAGAGACTCTTTCCGTCTGTGGGGGATGAGAGGGCCAAGATGGTGTGGGTTGCTGTTTGCTGATGATACTGCACTGGTGCAGATTCGAATGAGAAATTGTAGTTGATGACTGAGTTTAGAAGTGTGTGTGTGTGTGTGTGTGTGTGTGTGTGTGTGTGCGCGTGTGTGAAAGAAAGTTGAGAGTAAATGTGAATAAAAGCAAAGTTATTCGGTTCATCAAGGTTGAGGGACAAGCTAGTTGGGTTGCGAATGTGAATGGAGAAAACGCGGAGGAAGTGAGGCGTTTTAGATATCTGGGAGTGGACTTGGCAGCGAATGGAACCCTGGAAGTGGAAGTCAGTCATAGTGTGAGGGAGGGTGTGAAGGGTTTGGGAGCGCTGAAGAATGTGTGGAGAGAATGTTATCTGGGCAGGCAAAAATGGGTATGATTGAAGGTATAGTAGTCCCAGTAATGATGTAAGAATGCGAGTCATAGGTTATAGATTAGACTGTGCGGAGTTGGGGGGGATGTGTTAGAAATGATATGGACGTGGACAGTAAGTGGTGTGAGTTTGTTTGAATAGTAAACGGGTAAGGGAGATCTGTGGTAATAGAAAGCGTGGTTGAGAGAGCAGATGATGTGTTGAAATGGTTTGAACATAATGGAGAGAATGAGAGGAAAGGTTGACAGAGAGGGTATATGTGTGTGAAGTGGAGGGAACAAGGAGAATGGGGAGGCCACATTGAAGATGGAAGGACGAAGTGAAAAAGATTTTGAGCGATCAGGACCCAAACATGCTGGAGGGTGAACGGCGTGCACGGGATAAAGAGAATTGGAACAATGTGATGTCCTTGGATAGACATGCTTTCAGTGGGCTGAGCCAGGGCACGTGAAGCATCCGGGGTTAACCATGGAAAGGTCTGTGGCTCCTAGCTGGAGGTAGGGAGCTGTGGTTTCGGTGCATTACGCATAACCGCTAAAGAATGGATGAGATTGGGTGCGGCCTTTCTTCTGTTCCTGGCGCTACTTTGTTGACGCGGAAACTGCGATCAGGTATGACGGGTATATATATATATATATATATATATATATATATATATATATATATATATATATGTATATAATGTATATATACTTGACCTGTGATGCCGACGAGTGAAAGTGGTCAGCTTCCTGAGTGCTGCAGGAACCTCGTGTGGCCTGAGGGGACTGACTGCTGGCTGGGGCGGGAAGTATGTAGCGATAATGACGTGGTCATGATAAGGGCGTTCACCTGCCCGTGCCGTCTCGGCAGACATGGAAGCGGGGAAAAAAAGACGGAAATTAGATTATGCCTCGAAAGCTTGGTCATTGTACCCACGGAGCACGATGATGTACGAGTGTCCAGCTACCCGTAGGCAAGATGGTGCCTGAATTAAGAGAGCTGAGCCGTGATGAGAGGCCGAGTGCTACAGATGTGTCCAGTATGAGGGGAAGAAGAGAGAGAGGTGACCTAAACACAGCCTCTACATTCCGAAATTAACTGGACGACGTCGACAGTGAACGGTGCTCCGAGCTGCGCTACCACAGTAACCAGAGTTGACGACAAGGACGCAAACAGCAAGTGGTTAGTGGATGGTTCGAGGGCACTGGACGAAGACACTGTGAAGAACATGTTTATATAAGCTCAAGTTACTACTGGATGTTTCAAAGCTCACTAGAAGGTGCACCACGAGTATAGCACTCTCTCCCTATACTGTATACACACACACACACACACACACACACACACACACACACACACACACACACACTGGAGTGAAGACCTCAGGACAGTGTTGCAAATGGTCGTCGTCGTGTGTGAGCAAGTGTGTTGGCGCCTCGCGGGGCCGTGAATCTGTCATGGTTAACCTGGACGTGACAACACCATGACGACACTGGCCGACAACAACTGATGCCTCGGCCTGATTACTTGGGTATGTTGACGGCAACTTCTCGAGAGAAGAGAAATTGGTGAGGTCCCAGACCCTGGATCCACTGACACTACTGTACTGGTGTATAGATGTGCACGTATGACGAACGCATGGAGGAGATATGGCTGGGTCAGATGCACCGCCCGACACGTGCGACCAGTTACCAGGTACTGGTCATGTCTGGCTACACTGTTTACCAGTAGCGTCAGCAGCTGGTACTGGTCATGTCTGGCTACACTGTTTACCAGTAGCGTCAGCAGCTGGTACTGGTCATGTCTGGCTACACAGTTTACCAGTAGTGTCAGCAGCTGGTACTGGTCATGTCTGGCTACACTGTTTACCAGTAGTGTCAGCAGCTGGTACTGGTCATGTCTGGCTACACAGTTTACCAGTAGTGTCAGCAACTGGTACTGGTCATGTCTGGCTACACTGTTTACCAGTAGCGTCAGCAGCTGGTACTGGTCATGTCTGGCTACACTGTTTACCAGTAGTGTCAGCAGCTGGTACTGGTCATGTCTGGCTACACTGTTTACCAGTAGTGTCAGCAGCTGGTTCTCGTCATGTCTGGCTACACTGTTTACCAGTAGCGTCAGCAGCTGGTACTGGTCATGTCTGGCTACACTGTTTACCAGTAGTGTCAGCAGCTGGTACTGGTCATGTCTGGCTACACTGTTTACCAGTAGCGTCAGCAGCTGGTACTGGTCATGTCTGGCTACACTGTTTACCAGTAGCGCCAGCAGCTGGTACTGGTCATGTCTGGCTACACAGTTTATCTGTAGTGTCAGCAGCTGGTACAGGTGATCTTTCTTGAGCGTGAAATGTGAGGTCAGGTTGACCTTCTGTTAGTGTGATGCTGAAGCGCTCATGTGAGTGTGCAGGTATAGTGTACAGTCAGTAGTGGTTGCGAAGTGATCTGGCGTAATGTTTACCCGGGTGTGTGGTCACGGATGATGGTAGTAGACTGGTTCCTGCTCGACCTGATCATGTGGTTGTGAGGGATCCCGTCACTGGCGGGAGGACAGATGTTATGTTTCTACGTAGTAACATATAAGTGTAATGGCCTCGTGACGCCCCATGAACCTGCCAGCGGTGGAGGTGACACGAGAATGGGTCATATTTGTTCGTCAATACAGGAGAGGACTGGATCATGCTAGGGTGAAGGCTGTGAGCCAGGCTAAGGTGATGGAGAAATTGGCCATGTTAAGGTGAGGGCAAGTGAGAACTGGATCATGGGATGGGGAGGATGGGAGAAGCCTGGGCCATGGATAGGATGAAGGCAGGAGAAAGCTGATCGTGACAGGGTGAGGGCTTGAGAGGGTTGGGCCATGGTAAGGTGAGGGCAGAAGACTCGTCTTTGGTGAGGTACGAAGGGCGGGAGAAGACTGGGTCTTGTTAGTGTAGCGATGCTTTGGACTATTTGTGTTGTCATACTGGTGAGGATTGAGAGGTGGGTGTGGCTAGGTTGTGCAGTGTTAGGTATGACCAGGGTGGCAGGGTTCTCGTGGTGTTGGTGTCAGTGCAGTAGGTGAGGCAGGTCGTCCTTTCCGCGGGAGAGTTGTGGTAATGTCGGGTCTCGTGGAGGAGACGTTGCCCACGTCCTAATGTGATGAGCGGCTGCAGTTCGTGCAGGAGAGGGACGTGGCCTTAGTTCCCTTAGTCCAAGCTGCTGCTTGATACAGGCGATGGCGATGAGTGCTGCCGAAGCAGCAGTTGTCAGTGCTGAGAATGAGGCACCACAGAATCCCTGCTGGAGAGTCATACGTCAGGAATCTCAGGGCAAATATTTCCCGGCGCCAGGCGGACCTCTGTATCCCAGAGTGAGTGAACTGCTTGACTGCCTGACTCCTCTCACTCCCGCAAATATGCGAAGGGAGGAGATACTTTAGCCACGTCGATAGAGCCAAGTGTGAGCTCGTAGCTGCCAAGTCCATTAAGGTGGGCCTCTGGACGCTTCAACAGAACTTTTGTTGTTGGAAGATCAGAGTTTACCTCGGGTTGTGAGTGTGGAAACTCTCAACCTACTGGCCTGTAACCTGTGTGGTAACGTAAGGTTACGTAAGGTCATGCACGGCCCTTGTCATTTGCAATAGCGGCTCAGGTGTCCACATGAGTGTGTGGTTCGATGATCGATCTACCGAGCAATGTGGTGTCTTTGTGGCGCTACATCCTCCCTCCCTCCCACTCCCTTTTATTTCATGAACACTTGCTCTATAGAAGCATCCGCTTGGATTGCGGCGGTGATAGGAGTGCTGGGAGGCTGCTGGATTATTAGTAGCCTGGTTACAAAATGTTACTTTGGTAAGTCAAAATGACAAGAGCGTATGAAGGGGGATGTGGGATGCAGGTGGTCAGGGACGGTGGTAGGAAATGATTACGACAGCAGGAGCTGGTATGGTCGGGATGAGGTTGGAAGATTGACAACTGAATGTGTTCTACCGTCTCTTACTCTCCACTTGACTAGGAACTCTGAAGTGCCTTTTTATTTTACGTCTTTCGTTGGTGAGGACTGAGAGAGATGGTAGGGAGACCTCGATAAACACGGCTTAATTTGGTAATTACGGAGACGAGCTGATACAAGTGGCGCGGAATTAGGTACAAAGGTGAGGTCAGGCGAGATAAAGTTGGCAGGGTTCCTGTGGCGCTGGTGGAAGTGCAGGAGGTGAGGCAGATGTTCCATGGAAGAGTTGCATTCCAGAGGTCCAAGTTAGTGGGCGGGGGTCGTGTAAGGAATGTGCTGCAGGAGGGCATGAACTTGGCTGCCGTGGTTCACGTTGCTGGTCGAGACTGGCGAAGGCTCACGCTGTCATGCTGAGGAGGAGGTAGAAGACTGACGACGTGGGATGAGGCAGTATAGCAAGGCACTGTAGCATCCCTGCAGGAGAGTGATAAGCCAGGAGTCACTTGGTGGACGCTTAACAGTTTCCGATTTCCTAGAATCTGTGTGTACCGTTGGACTGCCTCACAACTCTGATGTGTGAGGCAAGCTACCTCAGCAACGTCGATAGTGTTAACTGTATGGGCGTGTCAGTCCAGGCCAATATGGTAAGCCTCCTGGCGGATGAACTAGGATTGGTCATTGGTGGAAGACCAGATGCCACGAACCTGCTGTCGTCAAGGTCGAAACAGACAACCCTCGTGCTGGCCAGAAGACCCGAATGGCAGCCTCATGTCACCAGACCATCCTAGGATCTCCTCAAGTGCGACAGCGACTCACGTGGGAGGAGACTGTCATAATCCAACACTAGAACTGTAGCGGCTCTATAGTAGGAAGAAGACCGAACCACACTGGGATTGGGGTGGGAGAGGACTGGATCATGGTAGGGTATGAAACGGGTAGAACTGGGTTATGGTCGTGTGAGGGACGGATAGAACTGGGTTATGGTAGGGTGAGGGACGGGTAGAACTGGGTTATGGTCGTGTGAGGGACGGATAGAACTGGGTTATGGTCGGGTGAGGGACGGGTAGAACTGGGTTATGGTCGGGTGAGAACGGTAGAGTACTGTGGCCATGGTAGGAGGAGGGACGCTGTGGTAGAAGGAAAAAATAACGAAAAGACGAGAGGTTGGCTGGCTGGGTGGTGGACGTGCCCCACCAGCCGACGGTAATGGTGGAGCTACTAGTGATGGGCAGGCCAGGACCAGCCTCACGCCCACCATCGCGGGGACACGACACGGTGTCATGACGCCCGCTGCTGGCCAGGGGCGGCTCGAAGATCCTCACCCAGGAGGGTTTCTGTCCGTGCGTGCAGGAGGGGACCGGCATTATGCAAACACTGGCGTCGGGACTTGGAGGAGGAATGGGGCGGAGGAACACCAGTGTTGTGAAGGCTGCAGGTCACAAAGTCACCGCCGCCCGGGTGGGTGGTCATTACCTCCGGTAAACATTTGTGCGGGGCGCACGACGGGCGAGGCGCACACTGACCTTAACCAAGAGATCTGCCGGAATGTACAACTACAGCGACTGTAACTATGGCTTGCTGTAACCACTACAGACGACACTGTAACTATGGCTTGGTGTAACCACTACAGACTAAAATAACTATGGCTCGCTGTAACCACTACAGACGACACTGTAACTATGGCTCGCTGTAACCACTACAGACGACACTGTAACTAGGGCTGGCTGTAACCACTCTGAGCACGACGTAACGATACATGATATGGAGACCTTCCCTTTGCTGTGGTCAGTCATCTCACCCCAGGCTCGTACGTCGTGCTCAAGGGTCGTGCCGTCGTGCTCAAGGGTCATACCGTCGTGCTCAAGGGTCGCACCGTTGTGCTCAAGGGTCGTAGTCTTGTTCAGGGGTCGCACATCGTGCTCAAGGGTCGTGCCGTCGTGCTCAAGGGTCATACCGTCGTGCTCAAGGGTCACACCGTTGTGCTCAAGGGTCGTACTGTCTTATTCAGGGGTCGCACGTCGTGCTCAAAGGTCGTACCGTCGTGCTCAAGGGTCGTATCTTCGTGCTCAAGGGTCGCACCGTTGTGCTCAAGGGTCGTACTGTCTTGTTCAGGGGTCGCAGGTCGTGCTCAAGGGTCATACTGTCGTGCTCAAGGGTCGCACCGTTGTGCTAAAGGGTCCTACTGTCTTGTTCAGGGGTCGCACGTCGTGCTCAAAGGTCGTACTGTCGTGCTCAAGGGTCGTACCTTCGTGCTCAAGGGTCGCACCGTTGTGCTCAAGGGTCATACTGTCTTGTTCAGGGGTCGCACGTCGTGCTCAAGGGTCGTGCCGTCGTGCTCAAGGGTCATACCGTCGTGCTCAAGGGTCACACCGTTGTGCTCAAGGGTCGTACTGTCTTATTCAGGGGTCGCACGTCGTGCTCAAAGGTCGTACCGTCGTGCTCAAGGGTCGTACCTTCGTGCTCAAGGGTCGCACCGTTGTGCTCAAGGGTCGTACTGTCTTGTTCAGGGGTCGCAGGTCGTGCTCAAGGGTCATACTGTCGTGCTCAAGGGTCGCACCGTTGTGCTAAAGGGTCCTACTGTCTTGTTCAGGGGTCGCACGTAGTGCTCAAGGGTCGCACCGTCGTGCTCAAGGGTTGTACAGTAGTGCTCAAGGTTCGTTCTGCCGTGCTCAAGGGTCGCACCGTCGTGCTCAAGGGTTGTGCTCAATGGTCGCACCGTCGTGCTCAAGGGTTGTACCGTCGTGCTCAAGGGTCGCACCGTCGTGCTCAGGGGTCGTACCGTCGTGCTCAAGGATTGTACCGTCGTGCTCAAGGGTCCTACCGTCGTGCTCAAAGGTCGTACCGTCGTGCTCAGGGGTCGTACCATCGTGCTCAAGGGTCGCACCGTCGTGCTCAGGGGTCGTACCGTCGTGCTCAAGGACTGTACCGTCGTGCTCAAGGGTCCTACCGTCGTGCTCAAAGGTTGTACCGTCGTGCTCAGGGGTCGTACCGTCGTGCTCAAGGACTGTACCGTCGTGCTCAAGGGTCCTATCGTCGTGCTCAAAGGTCGTACCGTCGTGCTCAGAGCTAACACGACACCTTGTGGGAGGGTAGACACTCGAGGGTTGGTCGTCACGGATGTGACCTGCGTGAGGGTCACACGACACACTTGGTATTGTGGTGTTGGTGAGGAGGGTGGCGTGTTGGTGAAGAGGGTGGATGTGTTAGTGAGGAGGGTAGAGTGTTGGTGAGGAGGGTGGCGTGTTGGTGAAGAGGGTGGATGTGTTAGTGAGGAGGGTAGAGTGTTGGTGAGGAGGGTGGCGTGTTGGTGAAGAGGGTGGCGTGTCCATGAGGAGGATGAAGTGTTGGTGAGGAGGGTGGCGTGTTGGGGAGGGGGGTTGGCTCGATGTTAGGTGAGGGGCGGCAGTGTTGGTGTGTGAGGTCAGGGAGGACGCTCTCACGCTGGTCATGCTGCTCAGGATGCACGTCCAGTCCTCAGTACAGGGTGGGGGGGGGGGGGTGTCGTGGGGTACTGCTGGGGTAGTGATGCACGTCCAGTACAGGGTGGGGTCCTGGGGTGCTGCTGGGTTGCGCCTCTGGTTCTGAAGTTGTGAATTTTGACCGTGACTTTCGCATTTGTATTTATCAGTTGTGCACAGTGGAGCAGTGAGGGGCGCATGGCATGGCCAGGGGTAGGTGGGGGACGTCAACACAGAGGGTGATGGCTGGACCCGAATGAGCCGTGGGGGAGGAATGGTAGAAATGGCACGTGTGGACTACGAAGCAAGTCCTCACAACACACACATACACAGTGTATCACGACTCGTCTGGATACATGTACAAGCTGTATTATGACGAGTGAAAACACTCCACATTACGTCTACCATGGACGATTATGAGTTACATGATTTGACAGTTGCAATGTATATTGTACACAGACAAGTCACATACACACTATCGTTATGTATTTGGAACCTGACGCAGTTTATGGTTAGTACAGTGTACAGTAAAGACTAGGTGTGATACACTAAGATGTAGGATACATTAAACATCACACGTGAGACTTGTAGTTACAGAATATACTCACACTGGGCATGATTACATTAAATGTAGACATGCATAGCTCAGTGTCACAATGGCTATAAGGATGTTGCTCTTCCTAGAATAGTCACAAATTTGATGAAACTGTAAGATCTTTAGTCGTGAAATGTTTGATTTTGGGTCGATTGTGTATAAAGCGTCCAGGTTTGTGTTCAGCGGGTGCAGATCAGAGTGGACATAGGCAGTGTTCAGGATCACGGGTCCTCGCTACATGTTCCTGTATCATAGGTCTAGTCTGGCTGTTACAACGTCACATTATGTAGTATGGGTCGCATACTTCCCATACCATGTTTGTAACGCTACAGCTGTCTGGTCGTAGGCAGGTGTGGTGTGCTTGATGCAGACCATGGTTGGAGTTGGTCAGTCTTCCGTACGGGCCCTGGTGTGCTTGACGCGGACCATGGCTGTAGTTGGTCAGTCTGACGTACGGGCCCTGGTGTGCTTGACGCGGACCATGGCTGTAGTTGGTCAGTCTTCCGTACGGGCCCTGGTGTGCTTGACGCGGACCATGGCTGTAGTTGGTCAGTCTGACGTACGGGCCTGAAAGCCAGTTGGCCTCTTTAGCAGGCTTGTGTACGGGTCATGATGCAGATGTCCGTAGGTGGCCATAGGAGTCAGAGGTATAGGTCTCGGTTATGGGCCTCAGTAAGCCGGGAGTGGAGGACAGAAGGGATGGTTTCCTGCAGGGCGCTCACTCCGGGCAGTCTTGCTGGGGGTTACAGAGCATTACATCATGTATTGGACGAGAGCTGGACTCAGGGTGCTGAAGGTCCCAGGGTGCTGCAGGTCCCAGGGTGCTGCATGCTGCAGGGTGCTGAAGGTCAGGGTGCTGCAGGCCTCATGGTGCTGCAGGTCAGGTTGCTGCAGGCCCCAGGGTGCTGCAGGTTCCATGGTGCTGCAGGCCCCAGGGTGCTGCAGGTCAGGGTGCTGCAGGCCCCAGGGTGCTGCAGGTTCCAGGGTGCAGGAGGGCTGCAGGTTACTGTTACATGCGTAAGTAAACAGGTTGAACCAGATGCCTGGCCGAGCCTGCCTTCACCCAGCTCCACCCAGCCTCAGTTACCGGTACAGCTCGGCAAAGGTCAACCTCGTTGCTCTTACTCCGAGGTTGTACTTGGGGCTGATACTTGGGGGAGGAAGGGGGGTAATATACTCTCTCAGAAGCCATACTAAGGTGAACGATTGTGAGATGTCCATACTCGTATCTAGTCGACATATGAGCAGAGATCATACTCAGATGTACTGGAAGGTGTGCAAGTGGTGTTGTCAGTGTGGCAGGTGTGTTGAGTCATGTCAGGAGCGGATGTTGACGTCATCAGTTGGTGAAATGAGAGAGATATTCTCCTGCGGGAGAGGAATGAGGGAGAGGGATGGAAGGGTTGGTACAGGGCTGCTGCTGGTGGAGCTCTCTATGATGAGTCCGCCACACGGAACTCAGGAAGGGAGTCAAGGGCGGCGCCGCACCAACCGACATCATCACATGTGAGACCGCTTGATCGCTGTGTGGCTTGATCGCTGTGTGTGTGGCTGGTGTGACCTGTGTTGTCCTCGGCCAGTGTCCAGTGTGGGAGAGGTGGGTGCTGGGGCAGGAGAGTTACAGCGGGAGGTGAAGGCGGCACTGGGACACTATAACTATGTACACAGTTAGTGGTCAGCTACGGAAATATCATATAATTATACCTCGAGTATCGTAAGTTGTGAAGACACAATCTGTCTTGCACCTTACATGATAAGCTGAGCTGGCAAGGATCATGTCATCACCATCATAATGTATGTGGACGCAAGACACTGGGACTGCTTGCCTCAAGAACATGAACTTAACTTATATTCATCCCTGGCTGGTCTACGCCTCCCCCGCCTGGTCCTCCTCCGTCCACCACAGATCATGTGTGACTACAACAGCTACAGACACGGCCATACAGGATCACCGTGGGTGCCCCGAACACCACCTGTCAAGACTGGCTGATCTCGCTGGGCTGTCACAATTGTATGTCTCTCTGGGATGAACCTCCTGCACCACACTGGCTGGAAACCTCCTTGCCACCCTAGATCCTCCTCCTCCAGTTGCGGTTCGACCCCACAGACAGCGAGTCCGTCCCAGGTGGTGCAGACGGACGGTGGAACAGCACCAGCCCACCAGCTGGCAACATCACTCATGTGTGGAACACCTCCCTTCATACACTCGCCGTCTATATGGCAAATGTATATATTATTTTCAGCCTGTAGCTGTGTGTAATATAGTAAACCGACTATTGTTATTATTGATAGTCGTAGTAGTAGTAGTAGTAGTCGTAGTAGCAGTAGTAGTAATAGTAGTAATAGTATTCTCCCTCTCAACAGACACATGGTAAGATTTGTGTACTACCACAGGTCAGGAACGTAACACACAATACGTCAAGGTTCAGTTCGACGCGAGACGTACCCAGGCCGGGGCGGAATGTGGTAGTGGTGTGGGTGTAGGTGTGGGAGGATGGGGCAGGGCTGGAGGGCGGTGGGTGTGCCACCGTGGCCCTGGGAGGAGCGGTGCCACGTGGCAGTGGCTCGCCTGAGCGGTTACCCAGACGACTCCTTAACACCTCCACCCCAGTCCTGCCCTCCTCCCTCACCACGCCTCCACCGGCCTCCTGCCCCCCACTACGCCCCCACCAGAATCCTGTCCCTCACCACGCCCCCACCAGAATCCTGCCCCTTACCACGACCTCACCAGCGTCCTGCCCCTTACCATTACCCCACCAGCCTCCTGCCCCTCACCATGCCCCCACCACCCTCTTCCCCCAACCACGCCCCTACCAGTGACATACCCCCTCACCACGCCCACACCAGTGGCTTACCCGCTCACCACTTTCCCATCAGTGGCCTACCCCTTCACCACTCTCCTACAACTGGCCAACCCCCTCACCAGTCTCCCACCAGTGTCCTACCCCCTCACCAGTCTCCCACCAGTGTCCTACACCCTCACCAGTCTCCCACCAGTGTCCTACCCATTCACCAGTCTCCCACCAGTGTCCTACCCATTCACCAGTCTCCCACCATTGTCCTACCCCCTCACCAGTCTCCCACCAGTGTCCTACACCCTCACCAGTCTTCCACCAGTGTCCTACACCCTCACCAGTCTTCCACCAGTGTCCTACACCCTCACCAGTCTTCCACCAGTGTCCTACCCCCTCACCAGTCTCCCACCAGTGTCCTACCCCCTCACCAGTCTCCCACCAGTGTCCTACCCCCCTCACCAGTCTCCCACCAGTGTCCTACACCCTCACCAGTCTTCCACCAGTGTCCTACCCCCTCACCAGTCTCCCACCAGTGTCCTACCCCCTTCACCACACACCCACCAGTGGCCTACTCCCACACCACGCCCCCACCAATGGCCTACCCTCCTCATCACGCCCCACCAATGACCTACCCTCTCACCACGCCCCCACCAGTGACACCCTCTCACCACTACCCCCTCACCACGCCCCCACCAGTGACACCCTCTCACCACTACCCCCTCACCACGCCCCCACAACACGAGCCAGGCAGACTGATCTGTAGCCCAGCGGCTCCTTTCTCTTGGCGCTTGACCCTTTTCCAGCGACATGTGGAATAGTACTTGATGAGCTTTGTCAAGTTGATGTGGCCACATCGTCAGCATAGACAGAGGAGTGGTGTCATCAGCATCATGAACCTTGGAGGTCGTGTCTTGTGTAGCTGGAGGACGTGGGTGGAGAGCCAGACTTCCTCTGCCTTCCATGTCGCCCATGTTGGGTCTCCAGTGTGAAAGTTTCACGTACTTGTCCTTGTATGTACAACCTGACCTCACGTACTGGTCCTTGTATGTACAACCTGACCTCACGTACTGGTCCTTGTATGTACAACCTGACCTCACGTACTGGTCCTTGTATGTACATCCTGACCTCACGTACTGGTCCTTGTATGTACAACCTGACCTCACGTACTGGTCCTTGTATGCACATCCTGACCTCACGTACTGGTCCTTGTATGTACATCCTGACCTCACGTACTGGTCCTTGTATGTAAATCCTGACCTCACGTACTGGTCCTTGTATGTACAACCTGACCTCACGTACTGGTCCTTGTATGTACATCCTGACCTCACGTACTGGTCCTTGTATGTACATCCTGACTTCATTGTATAATTCTTTGCCTCAGAATATATTCGCATGATTAATATAGTTGCCAGATTATCTAGGTTTCAAATAACAGTTTACTGTTGGCGAGTCTTTAGACCAGTGTTGGATTATCCTCTGACTGGTCCATAACATTCTGTATCCCACTATTCTTATCTTCATAGTATGTGGCCCACTATTCTTATCTTTATAGTATGTGGCCCACTATTCTTATCTTCATAGTATGTGGCCCACTATTCTTATCTTTATAGTATGTGGCCCACTATTCTTATCTTCATAGTATGTGGTCCACTATTCTTATCTTCATAGTATGTGGCCCACTATTCTTATCTTCATAGTATGTGGCCCACTATTCTTATCTTCGTAGTATGTGGCCCACTATTCTTATCTTCGTAGTATGTGGCCCACTATTCTTATCTTCATAGTATGTGGCCCACTATTCTTATCTTGCCTTCCTCCTTCCTGGCTCCGTACCTTACAAGCGTTGCTGCTGGCGGGAGCGTCGTGTATAATTTTAAAACGTTCTATATTACGGAATTCCATCGGTTTTGGACAACTTATATGAACCGTTCCACCGTCTTCAGTAACCTTGCCTCTGTATACGAGGCAATAGGTTCCCTGGTCCTGGTCTCGCCGTTTCCGAGGTTCCCTGGTCCTGGTCTCGCCGTTCCCGAGGTTCCCTGGTCCTGGTTTCGCCGTTCCCGAGGTTCCCTGGTTCTGGTCTCGCCGTTCCCGAGGTTCCCTGGTTCTGGTCTCGCCGTTCCCGTGTACCTGCTACTAAGTTGTAAATGTACCAGAACCTTCTATCACAGCGCTTTGGTTCCCGGCTGCTGAACTCCATTGCTTAGTGTTTGTTACCATAGATTGTTACCATAGATAATACTCAGTTCTGTCTCGTGTCCATAATCATATCTCCTCTGGTGTCATAGATTTAGTTGTTACATTTTCGTTTACCCCTCAGTCAAACTGAAGCTTTGTATGGATGATTTATTCCTACTGTTGTATCGTCTATTTTCCATAATGCTACCCACCAAGATAATAATATCTGGTGTTGATTGGTGTATCAGAGTCCGGTGTCGTAGTGTGTTCACTGTTATGGTGGATTGGTATTGTTCTTCAATATCCTCGTAAGACAATATTTCTTGTAATGAATCACATCCACACGTGAAGCACTGGTATAACTCAACTCGCTGGATGAAATACACACACAAGCTCGAAGCTTTCCACTGTATTTCACGCCATTTTCAAGGATACAGAGTCAGTATGAACATGATGATATATACAAAACCACCCACACCACAGCTGAGGAAACATGGAACAGTTGATCTGAGGAACATGGAACAGTTGATCAGAGAAACATGGAACGATGGACCAGAACGGTACAGTGACCCGTCCCTCTACCTGGCAAAGGACGTCAGGTCAGCCGCTGCTTTCTTAACTGTGCCACATTTCAACAGAGTTTCCATTTAAGATTCTATGTAACTTATTCCTTCCTTTATGTTTTGATGCTGTTGACTTTGATTAGAGAGGATTCAGCATTGAACCTTTCCTTGACATACAAGGGTAAACAATACTTGACTCCCTCCATTTCAGTGGATGTAAATAATCTCTGATGTTGGAATATTGTGTTTGATTCTGTGGCTGTCCTTGCAGAATATTGTGTTTGATTCTGTGGCTGTCCTTGCAGAATATTGTGTTTGATTCCGTGGCTGTCCTTGCAGAATATTGTGTTTGATTCCGTGGCTGTCCTTGCAGAATATTGTGTTTGATTCCGTGGCTGTCCTTGCAGAATATTGTGTTTGATTCCGTGGCTGTCCTTGCAGAATATTGTGTTTGATTCCGTGGCTGTCCTTGCAGAATATTGTGTTTGATTCTGTGGCTGTCCTTGCAGAATATTGTGTTTGATTCCGTGGCTGTCCTTGCAGAATATTGTGTTTGATTCTGTGGCTGTCCTTGCAGAATATTGTGTTTGATTCCGTGGCTGTCCTTGCAGAATATTGTGTTTGATTCCGTGGCTGTCCTTGCAGAATATTGTGTTTGATTCCGTGGCTGTCCTTGCAGAATATTGTGTTTGATTCCGTGGCTGTCCTTGCAGAATATTTATGATGTTAAATCGTCTCCTTGAAAGCTTTACTCGTTTGGCCAATATATATGTTATTATAGACTTAATATGGAACATGGTGGACGCTTGAGTTTCCATTAGATGGGCTGGTCTTTGTTAAGGAATTCCGTATGTGTTTTTATATCTGAAAACATTATTATTGTTTCAAAATACAATTAAAAGGTTAAGATTCCTTACGTTAGGGTTTATGTCCCCTGGGTCACTGTACCGTTCTGGTCCACCGTTCCATGTTTCTCAGATCAACTGTTCCTTGTTTCCTCAGCTGTAGTGACGTCTGGTTTAGTACATATTATCATGTTCATGTTGACTCTGTATTCTTGAATGTGGTGTGAAATACAGTCCAAAGCTCGGGGCTTGAGTTTATTTTTCCAGGCAGTTTCTTCGTGGACAGCCGTTTGTTTTTTCTTATTCTCTGTCTATATATGCGAATCCCAAACGGGTTCACGCTGCCTGACGTACGACGCAAACGGCGGTGTTGGCTAAGTGCAGAAATGATGGGTTCACGCTGCCTGACGTACGACACGTCAGCCAAACGCAAGTCCAAAGTTGTGAACCGATATTATTCCTACGAATAACGGCAATCAGATCAGTACATATAGCTCACAATTAACTGACTTAATGTACTTCTTAGGCATGAGAGAAAATGGTTAATATAGAAATGAGATGGGAAGGTCCCGACTTGTGTTTATATTGTAGCTTACACGGTACGGCAACTCAGTGCTGCAATCAAGGCAGTCTCATTAGGCTCAGGCCTCTGTTCTTAGCGCTACCTCGCTAACGCTGGAAATGGCGAATATATATATATATATATATATATATATATATATATATATATATATATATATATATATATATTCCTATGAGTCCACGGGGAAAATGAAACACGAAAAGTTCCCAAGTGCACTTTCGTGTAATAATCACATCATCAGGGGAGACACAAGAGAGGAATATAAGTCGGTTGATAAACATCGAAGAGACGAAGCTAGGACGCCATTTGGTAAACATGTGATTAGACAATCACATGTTTACCAAATGGCACAGGGTTCCAATCCTTCCCTAACAGGAAGGATTGGAACCCTGTACCATTTGTGTGGTAGCTTGGTACGCTAACCCCTCGGCTGTGTTATCTAAACAGCAACAAGGATTCGAACCTATGGGCTTGACCCCGTGAATGAGTCACTGTCTGCCACGCTAACCGCTACACCGCAGCCGTGAGAAACGAGGTTGTGCTGACCTGTGCAAAGTAGTTGCTAGGTCCATCGCCAGGTGCCAGGGGCGGTGGGTGCTGCCAGGTTGGCTCTGTTATGAGGTCGAGGGCAGTGTGTGTGTGTGTGTGTGTGTGACATCATAGGATGGACGTCTGTAGAAGCCGTTGTTATCATGTTGGTGTGAGGTGGCATGTTGGGCCGCTGGGATGATGACGTCATGTCTGCCTCCCACTGCTGGAGGAATTCCTCAGACATCCGTAGGACACACACACACACACACACACACACACACACACACACACACACAGTTTGACCAATATTTAGCCTTTCATCATGTAATGTTCAAATAATCTCCACTAGATGCATGATGTACAGACGATATTAAAAGCATGATGATGTAAAGACGATATTAAAAGCATGATGATGTACAGACGATAGACGTTGCATTGTACAAATATCGTATAATGTGACACTGTGGTACCTAACTCATGTGCTCATCTTGAACGTAGAAGTATTCCACCTCAGCTTGATCCAAGCTTTATGGTGATTAATTAACTTTACCAGCTTGAGTTAAGCTGTATAGTGATTAATTAACTGGTCACAACTCTAACCCCCACCCCCAGTTGTGTACTCTCATTTATATATTCGTAGCCGCATGGCTTCCTGAAGACAATAAACCTTCCTTTATTAATTGATTTACTTTGCGGGCCTCCGTGGTGTAGTGGTTACCATCACTGACCGAGTGCAAGTCTTGCAAGGACCCGCCTGGGGTCAGAACGTGATTGGTTCAGTCCTGGGCGCGGCTGTTGGCCTACATCCAACCCAGGCGCTGATCCTACTCTCAGGGCTGGGTCATGTGTGGATACCTGACTTAGGCTGGTGTGTGTGTGTGGTGTGTGTGTGTGGTGTGTGTGTGTGTGTGTGTGTGTGTGTGTGAGAGAGAGAGAACAGTTAGCAGGTTAGCCTCCCCCGGGATGGGGCGGGACAGCCCCTCCTCCTCCTCCACCCGCGCCCTACCGTCATGCAGATGATCCGGAAGGAAAGTTGGCTGGTGAGGGAGGGCAAGGATGTGACCGGCTGGTGGTGGGTGGGTCACCTCAGGTTAACGTTACCTCGTGACGACCAGTGTTCTGGTAACGGCAGGAACAGCTAGGTGGAATGGTGGTGGATGAGGTGGGTGGCTGGTAGGAACAGTTGGGTGGAATGGTGGTGGATGAAGTGGGTGGCTGGCAGGAATAGTTGGGTGGAATGGTGGTGGATGAGGTGGGTGGACGGATCCCGTGCCTGATGATGTTATTGTTAAGTGTAAATATTTTGGAACTGAGGATGCCAGAAAATATATTACTTTTTCAGTTTGTTTTTTCTGGTCTGAGAGAGAGAGAGAGAGAGAGAGAGAGAGAGAGAGAGAGAGAGAGAGAGAGAGAGAGAGAGAGGCGGGTGTGTTTGGTGTACATAATATGTATCGAGTCAGGCAGCAGCAGCAGCAGCAGCATTTCCTGCCTCCCTGGCAGACAACTCCCTCTGACGTCACTACACCTACTTATCCACCGATGAAACTTATTACTTATAATGTTGACCTTCAACACTTAGCCAAGAGCAGCGTTCTGGAACATATACACAAACTCCAGACTGACAATAACATAGCCAGTGCATCATCTGTACTGACGGTTCTCAGGGAGGGCAGGCACTGTGCTGACCCAGACCAATGGTAATAGATTAGAGAAAAATGTGACAATAAACAACTGAACATCTACTCTACAAACTGAACTGTCTGCCATAACTATCGCTGCTGCTGGCTGACGGGGTAACACAGGTGGCTCTGCTGGTGGCTGGCGGGATAACACAGGTGGCTCTGCTGCTGGCTGACGGGGTAACACAGGTGGCTCTGCCGTAGGTTGACAGGATCAGCTGTCAGTACCGTGGCTGGTGTGATGAGTGCTCGTCAGGGCAGCTGGTCATCTGGCTACATGTGTTAAATGTCAACACTGGAACCAGAGTATGAGGGAGTGGAGGTACCTCAGAGATTACTCTCCCGTCATTGCGTGCGGTGATTACTGCCTCTCCTGGGGTGAGGCCTCTGTGTCGGCAGATGGTACAACAAGGGCTGTTGTAGCGGGAGGAGAGGCAGTTAGTCTTGTCACACTTTCTCTTCGTCGCTCGGGAGTCACTTAACACAACGGTCCTGGGAAAACTTGACCTCCTCCTCCTCGTCCTCCCACTGGCGTTCTGGTATCATATCTGTCACGACTCCTTACCTCGTACACTGCCACGCGCCCTGACCCGTCTCTGTCCCAGGAAACGTGAAGGAGGCAAGGACCAGATGGCAGGCATCCCTCAGTGTTCTCAAGGAATGGTCTCAACTCTCGCTCGTGTTTTTCCTGTGAAAACTGGATTTTTTTTTTTTTCATCCTGGAATCATACGTTGGTCCAGCTAACGGAAGGATGACCCTTCTGACCTCTCCAGTTATCGTCCTTTTTGTTCTGACTCTCTCTCTCTCTCTCTCTCTCTCTCTCTCTCTCTCTCTCTCTCTCTCTCTCTCTCTCTCTCGACAGAGAGAGAGAGAGAGAGAGAGTGAGTGAGTGAGTGCGAGAGCCTTGGAACTTCTTATCAACCCCACATTTCCTTGACGTTGAAACCCCCAGCTCGTGTCCCTGATCATCATTACGTCTTCTGGAAGGTGAGACCCAGCGACGCTGGCTATCCTCTCCTGCCGTACTGATGTCTGGTCATCTTCTCTGAGACGTGAGGAACCTCGTGTTGTGCTCACCCATACGTCGAAAATGTTCGTCAGTGTCACGTCGGTGCCTGGTGTCCCGAGTCCTGTCTTTCAGGTTGTCTTCCTCATCCTCAGTGTTGTTGTTGATTGAAGGATCAGCCTCGCTACGGGGAACGGCGTTCCTCTGGGTATGTTTCGTCTCCTACATTCTGCGTTCTTTTTGTCAACGATTTTATTTCTTGACCAGATGACGAAGGTCGCTCTTATGTTGACGAGAAAACACTTCATTCCTCCACCTCTCGTCACTCCGCCTCATCTTTCTCGATCTATGTTTCGTCTCGTCACAACTCTCTTTAAACTCGGATTTGGACAAGATATCGCCGTAGTATAGTCGCATCCTACTTGTGTCCAGTGCTTCTGAAATCCAGGTTCCTCCTTCCCCCCGAACACTGCTTTATTTTCTTTGATGACTATGATTCCGTCGCTGAACTCGACTATATAATTAGTGTCTTCCTAATACCCATTCTGTCTTGGAAGTCTCAGATTGTACCAACGACAAAATCTCTCATAAGATACTGAGGCTAAGATATTCTTCCGTTCAGTTATTAGATCATATAAAAGATGATCCGTCCTTGTATGGGGAAGTGCTCTCACATCTGGCGTGGTTCTGATTCTAAATACTCGTTTATAGTGGAGTCCAAAGCCATCCGACGTATCAACTCTCCTTGTTTGACCCCAGAACTTAGTCCTATTGTCATACGCAGCAGTGGGCGGGTCTCTCGCCCTCAGTAGATTTGATCTTGGAGTGTGGTGATGAGGGAGGAGTGGCTGGCTGCCTGCGTGTTGCCGTCATCATCGTGTGCATCATATGATTACTGTGTGGTTGTTGGCAGGTCGAGGATCAGGGACTTTTCCTTACCTTCCGACTCCCTCCCGTCAACACACTCGGCTCTGCTACTCTGTACCCTCTAATGTCTCCCCTCACACCGTCTTACCCATTGTGAAATGGAAGTTTTCAGTTTTGTGCAAAACTCTCGGGCCATAGTAATGATAGTAGTAGTAGTAGTAGTAGTAGTAGTAGTAGTAGTAGTAGTAGTAGTAGTAGTAGTAATAATAATAATAATAATAATGATAATAATGAAATAAGCATCATGGAGTATGACCATGCAGCCATCATTAGTGAAGATGTGTGGGAATTGTGGAACATAGGAAGGAGAGAGACAGGGATGTGTTGCGTCTGTCAGTCGGACTTGCTGTACGGCGAGAGAATCTTACAAGAAACATGACGACAACTTACATGGTATAAGACGATGCAGTACAGCTTGAGCTGTGCTGCCTGTAACGTAGCACAGTTATCGGACTTCGTGCTGAGGGTCTGGGTGGGCAAGGCCACGGAAGTAACCCTTTTACATATAGAGACAGATTTGTCCACATGCAACACGAGAATATAAGACGACATAGCCAAGTAGACAGCTTGTAATATCTCGCATGTTCCAGAACATCTGATGAAAAATATGGAAAAGAAAAACTTGGCTTAAATAGTATTTCGTGGATACAATACACTTGGAAATGTATGTGGTCAGTACTGGTGTGTGGCTGTGTTGCACATTTGATATATCCACTGTTATCAACCATCGTAAACACATCTACTGGCCAGCACTGACCATATACTGTCTGGTTCAATGTTGATATATAGATTTTGTGTTGTTGACTGTAAAAGGCACAGCAACTGGTAACGGTAAAACTTTTTTTTTTTTTGAAGAATATGTTAAGATGACGGAGGCTGAGATGCGAGGAGGTGGTAGTAATTGTTGTAGGTGATAACGGGAGGCTTGGTGAGGTGTGAGCGATGGAAGACACGAAGGGAAACTAGTGTACCAGCTAAATGTTGACCAGAACACGAGAGCTGACAACACCGTCCATTCAGCCAGGAGGGAGGCGCGCCTGCATCATGAACTGCAGCCAGCCGTAACGGTAATGTGTTCAATAAAATATAAAAATCGCATGACGTATATGGCGCAGCGTTGCCATTGCCCGAGTCATAACCCCAGCAACAGTTGGTGCCGCTGGGTGAACCAGTTGGCCGCCACTGTTGCTCCTCCTCCCTCCCTGGCGGCTGTCAGGGAACCTTCCCCCTGTTCACCCAGTCCTCCGTCAGTGGGAGCGTGTCGGTGGGTGACTTTCATACAGTGTGCCACCTTGAACCTGGCTGGCGGGAGATGTTCGCTCACCTCAGACCCAGGTGAGTCAGGCGGCCGGGCTGGTGGTGGGAGGGAGGAGGTCCGGTGCGTCAACGACCGGCCTGGCCGGCGGACGCCCGCCCCAGGAGGCTGCTGCTGCCCGTGCTTCATGATCCGCTTCAGTACCCGGCTGATCCATCTAGGATGCCAGGTGGTTTGATTGTCACCATCTGTCTGACGCCAGCTGTACATTTCGTTTATTTGATCATGTAATTTCACGTAGCCTTTTATATCAAGTGATACACGTAGCCTTTTATATCAAGTGATACACGTAGCCTTTTATATCAAGTGATGCACGTAGCTAATTTCTTGAAGTTGCTATGGCTCCTTGTTGCTGCCAAACGCTTGTGTGAGTATGACGTGGTGGGAGGGTTGAGTGAGCACTGAGGCCAGCCCAGGTGGTGGTGCTCAGGCCAGCCCAGGTGGTGGTGCTCAGGCCGGCCCAGGTGGTGGTGCTCAGGCCGGCCCAGGTGGTGGTGCTCAGGCCAGCCCAGGTGGTGGTGCTCAGGCCAGCCCAGGTGGTGGTGCTCAGGCCAGCCCAGGTGGTGGTGCTCAGGCCAGCCCAGGTGATGGTGCTCAGGCCAGCCCAGGTGGTGGTGCTCAGGCCGGCCCAGGTGGTGGTGCTCAGGCCAGCCCAGGTGGTGGTGCTCAGGCCAGCCCAGGTGGTGGTGCTCAGGCCGGCCCAGGTGGTGGTACTCAGGCCAGCCTGAACATATTTTCTCTCTCAGTTCGTAGCTGTGCAGCATCTCAGGATGAGGTAGCGGTAACTTGGTTAAATTCAGTAGAGCTAAAACGTAATTTCTCCTAATGATTCTGTGAGTCGCATGTTTCCCCTCTTATTAATATGAGACATACCATAATTCAACCCCGTAATAATATAAACTTGTTGTCCATAAACATATCCTAATTCAACCCCGTAATAATATAAACTTGTTGTCCATAAACATATATTAATTCAACCCGGTAATGATATAAACTTGTTGTCCATAAACATATCCTCCCTCAGCCCAGCAAACCCTACTTTATCAACGTCACAAATTTTGCTTCTCAAAAGCTGGTAGCGTTGTGTTGTTGTTGTTGTTGTTGTTGTGAGCAACGTTTCATATGTTACATTGATCCGGCTGAACACGGAACACTGCTCACGTGTCTGGCTCATCCTCCACACCTCTACACTCAGAGGCCGACCCGCACCTGGCATCGCCTGTCCTCTACCTTGACCATGCATACGTCGCGATGTTGCCTCTCTCTCTCTCTCTATCTCTCTCTCTCTCTCTCTCTATCTCTCTCTCTCTCTCTCTCTCTCACACGGTTCTCATCATTTTGGCCATTGTTCACGTGAGGCGTCGGCCTGTGTCCCCGCTCCCCCAGGGCACGCACGCGAGGCACACAGCTGGCTGCTGCTTCCCAGAGTTGTGTGTGTGTGTGAGGACCAGCCACTCGAGAACTGACCGGTATGATGCCTCCTCATTCCCACGACCAACCCAACTGTGCACATCTCCTCCTCCATCGTAGTCTTTCTCCGGTGAAGAGCGACTGTGCCACGCTAAACGATCATACCACTCAACGACTGTGCCACACTCAGCTACTGTGACACACCAATCAACTTTACCACACTAATCTACTACGCCACACCAATCGACTTCGCCACAGTCAAGGAGCACGCCACACTGACAGTCTACTTTTAGAGATGCTAATTATACTGGACATGTTATACAGGTAGTGTTGAAGAGTGTCATCAGGTGTGGTGGTGAAGAGTGTTGTCATCAGGTGTGGTGGTGGTGGTGGTGGAGAGTGTGGTCGTCAGGTGTGGTGGTGGTGGTGGAGAGTGGTCGTCAGGTGTGGTGGTGGAGTGTGGTCGTCAGGTGTGGTGGTGGAGAGTGTGGTCGTCAGGTGTGGTGGTGGTGGTGGTGGAGAGTGGTCGTCAGGTGTGGTGGTGGTGGTGCAGTGTGGTCGTCAGGTGTGCTGGTGGTGGTGGTGTAGAGTGTGTTCGTCAGGTGTGGTGGTGGAGAGTGTGTTCGTCAGGTGTGGTGGTGGAGAGTGTGTTCGTCAGGTGTGGTGGTGGTGGAGAGTGGTCGTCAGGTGTGGTGGTGGTGGTGCAGTGTGGTCGTCAGGTGTGCTGGTGGTGGTGGTGGAGAGTGTGTTCGTCAGGTGTGGTGGTGGTGGAGAGTGGTCGTCAGGTGTGGTGGTGGTGGTGGAGAGTGGTCGTCAGGTGTGGTGGTGGTGGTGCAGTGTGGTCGTCAGGTGTGGTGGTGGTGGTGGTGGAGAGTGTGTTCGTCAGGTGTGGTGGTGGTGGAGAGTGGTCGTCAGGTGTGGTGGTGGTGGTGGAGAGTGTGGTCGTCAGGTGTGGTGGTGGTGGAGAGTGTGGTCGTCAGGTGTGGTGGTGGTGGTGGAGTGTGGTCGTCAGGTGTGGTGGTGGAGAGTGGTCGTCAGGTGTGGTGGTGGAGAGTGTGGTCGTCAGGTGTGGTGGTGGTGGTGGAGAGTGGTCGTCAGGTGTGGTGGTGGTGGTGGAGAGTGGTCGTCAGGTGTGGTGGTGGTGGTGGAATGTGGTCGTTAGGTGTGGTGGTGGTGGTGGAGTGTGGTCGTTAGGTGTGGTGGTGGTGGTGGAGTGTGGTCGTTAGGTGTGGTGAAGGAGAGTGGTCGTCAGGTGTGGTGGTGGAGAGTGGTCGTCAGGTGTGGTGGTGGTGGAGAGTGGTCGTCAGGTGTGGTGGTGGTGGAGAGTGGTCGTCAGGTGTGGTGGTGGAGAGTGGTCGTCAGGTGTGGTGGTGGAAAGTGGTCGTCAGGTGTGGTGGTGGTGGTGGTGGAGAGTGGTCGTCAGGTGTGGTGGTGGAGTGGTCGTCAGGTGTGGTGGTGGTGGTGGTGGAGAGTGGTCGTCAGGTGTGGTGGTGGAGTGTGGTCGTCAGGTGTGGTGGTGGAGAGTGGTCGTCAGGTGTGGTGGTGGTGGTGGAGAGTGTGGTCGTCAGGTGTGGTGGTGGTGGAGAGTGTGGTCGTCAGGTGTGGTGGTGGAGTGGTCGTCAGGTGTGGTGGTGGTGGTGGTGGAGAGAGGTCGTCAGGTGTGGTGGTGGAGAGTGGTCGTCAGGTGTGGTGGTGGAGAGTGGTCGTCAGGTGTGGTGGTGGTGGAGAGTGGTCGTCAGGTGTGGTGGTGGTGGAGAGTGGTCGTCAGGTGTGGTGGTGGAGAGTGGTCGTCAGGTGTGGTGGTGGAGTGTGGTCGTCAGGTGTGGTGGTGGAGAGTTGTCGTCAGGTGTGGTGGTGGAGAGTGGTCGTCAGGTGTGGTGGTGGAGTGTGGTCGTCAGGTGTGGTGGTGGAGAGTGGTCGTCAGGTGTGGTGGTGGAGAGTGGTCGTCAGGTGTGGTGGTGGAGTGTGGTCGTCAGGTGTGGTGGTGGATTGTGGTCGTCAGGTGTGGTGGTGGAGAGTGGTCGTCAGGTGTGGTGGTGGAGAGTTGTCGTCAAGTGTGGTGGTGGAGAGTGGTCGTCAGGTGTGGTGGTGGTGGTGGTGGAGAGTGGTCGTCAGGTGTGGTGGTGGTGGTGGTGGAGAGTGGTCGTCAGGTGTGGTGGTGGTGGTGGTGGAGAGTGGTCGTCAGGTGTGGTGGTGGTGGTGGGGGAGAGTGGTCGTCAGGTGTGGTGGTGGAGAGTGGTCGTCAGGTGTGGTGGTGGAGTGTGGTCGTCAGGTGTGGTGGTGGAGAGTTGTCGTCAGGTGTGGTGGTGGAGAGTGGTCGTCAGGTGTGGTGGTGGAGTGTGGTCGTCAGGTGTGGTGGTGGAGAGTGGTCGTCAGGTGTGGTGGTGGAGAGTGGTCGTCAGGTGTGGTGGTGGAGAGTGGTCGTCAGGTGTGGTGGTGGAGAGTGGTCGTCAGGTGTGGTTGTGGAGAGTGGTCGTCAGGTGTGGTGGTGGAGTGTGGTCGTCAGGTGTGGTGGTGGAGAGTGGTCGTCAGGTGTGGTGGTGGAGAGTGGTCGTCAGGTGTGGTGGTGGAGAGTGGTCGTCAGGTGTGGTGGTGGAGAGTTGTCGTCAGGTGTGGTGGTGGAGAGTGGTCGTCAGGTGTGGTGGTGGAGTGTGGTCGTCAGGTGTGGTGGTGTAGAGTGGTCGTCAGGTGTGGTGGTGGAGAGTGGTCGTCAGGTGTGGTGGAGAGTGTGGTCGTCAGGTGTGGTGGTGGTGGAGAGTGGTCGTCAGGTGTGGTGGTGGTGGAGAGTGTGGTCGTCAGGTGTGGTGGTGGAGTGTGGTCGTCAGGTGTGGTGGTTGAGTGTGGTGGAGAGTGTGGTCGTCAGGTGTGGTGGTGGAGAGGTGGTCGTCAGGTGTGGAGGTGGTGGAGAGTGGTCGTCAGGTGTGGTGGTGGAGAGTGGTCGTCAGGTGTGGTGGTGGAGAGTGGTCGTCAGGTGTGGTGGTGGAGAGTGGTCGTCAGGTGTGGTGGGTGGTGGAGTGTGGTCGTCAGGTGTGGTGGTGGTGGAGTGTGGTCGTCAGGTGTGGTGGTGGTGGAGAGTGTGGTCGTCAGGTGTGGTGGTGGTGGAGAGTGTGGTCGTCAGGTGTGGTGGAGAGTGTGGTCGTCAGGTGTGGTGGTGGTGGAGAGTGTGGTCGTCAGGTGTGGTGGTGGTGGAGAGTGTGGTCGTCAGTTGGTGGTGGTGGAGAGTGTGGTCGTCAGGTGTGGTGGTGGTGGAGAGAGTGGTCGTCAGGTGTGGTGGTGGTGGTGGTGGAGAGTGGTCGTCAGGTGTGGTGGTGGTGGTGGTGGAGAGTGTGGTCGTCAGGTGTGGTGGTGGAGAGTGGTCGTCAGGTGTGGGTGGTGGTGGAGAGTGGTCGTCAGGTGTGGTGGTGGTGGAGAGTGTGGTCGTCAGGTGTGGTGGTGGTGGAGAGTGGTCGTCAGGTGTGGTGGTGGTGGAGAGTGTGGTCGTCAGGTGTGGTGGTGGTGGAGAGTGGTCGTCAGGTGTGGTGGTGGTGGAGAGTGTGGTCGTCAGGTGTGGTGGTGGTGGAGAGTGGTCGTCAGGTGTGGTGGTGGTGAGTGTGGTCGTCAGGTGTGGTGGTGGAGAGTGGTCGTCAGGTGTGGTGGTGGTGGAGTGTGGTCGTCAGGTGTGGTGGTGGTGGAGTGTGGTCGTCAGGTGTGGTGGTGTCGTGTCAGGAAGATCCTCAGCTTGAGCTGAGAGGAGACGCCTGGGGTGAGTGACCCCCAGGTGACGGTGGTCTGTGGTCCTGGGGTCAGGAAGGTCTGTGTCACCTTGAACGAGAATGTGTCATCGTCTGCAGACCAAATAGAGGAAGACGGAGTTGAGAACCTAACCCACCTAAAAGGAACCCACCTTGCTCTGCTTCCGCGTGGAAGCCGCCTCCAGGTTGCAGGAGATGTATTCAAGGATTCCTGGGGTGACCTAAGTGTAAATTTCCTTTTGAATTAATGATGTGAATGTGAGGTAGGAAAGAAACCTCTTAGATTACCGACATTCCTGTGGTCGTTGTTGGCCCATAGTGAAGATGTAGAGGTCGTGTGAGCACCTGCCTGAGGGTGGGTGATACAGGTAATGGGCCAGACCAGCGGGTCATGTATGGATCATCTACGATGCTGGCTGCCGTCTGGAGCCCCTCACGCCTCGGGTAGGAGGTAGGTAGGTAGGTGGACACACTCCATTCTTGGGTAGGAATGTAAGGCACTGGCCTGCACGGTGACGCCCACGGTGACACAGCGCTATTGTTGCTTTAATTAGTTCCTTACATAAGGTAGGACGCCGGGCCGGGTGAAGGTCACCCTGGGTGACCTCTGGCGGCTGGACGTGGACCTGAGGCTGGTGAAGGTCATCTTGTGTGACCTGTAACAGCTGGACGTGAGCGACAGGCTCGCCCGCCATTATTGACAGCTCCTTTGTCATAGAAGCAGACATAAAGCAGCGAGAGGCATGGAGGTGTTAGAGAAGGGTCAGAGGAATGCAAGGTGTCTGGTCTGAAGATTGAATGGTTCGAGTTGTGAGGAACTCCTTCAGACTGCACGCTGGAGACGTGCCTTGGAAACCACATATTGACTGCAAGATGCAGCTTGATGTTGTGGAAATGGAACCACCTGAGATACGATAAAGTTAATGTGGATACTTGAATATTGATAACGTTTTCTGTTGGGAATGTGAGTAATGAGAGATGAGGTCTCATAAGTGTGAGACTCTACCATCATATGTACACTAAGGTGGTCAGACATCTTGGAAGAAGAAAGACTTGCTCACGTCCCTCTGTACATATCACTTGTTTAACTTCCAGTCATGCCCTCTTGCTCACCTCCCTCGCAGTCATGCCCTCTTGCTCACCTCCCTCGCAGTCATGCCCTCTTGCTCACGTCCCTTGCAGTCATGCCCTCTTGCTCACCTTCCTTGCAGTCATGCCCTCTTGCTCACGTCCCTTGCAGTCATGCCCTCTTGCTCACCTTCCTTGCAGTCATGCCCTCTTGCTCACCTCCCTCGCAATCATGTCCTCTTGCCCACGTCCCTCGCAGTCATGCTCTCATGCTCACGTCCCTCGCAGTCATGCCCTCTTGCTCACCTCCCTCGCAGTCATGCCCTCTTGCTCACGTCCCTCGCAGTCATGCCCTCTTGCCCACGTCCCTCGCAGTCATGCTCTCATGCTCACGTCCCTCGCAGTCATGCCCTCTTGCTCACGTCCCTCGCAGTCATGCCCTCTTGCTCACGTCCCTCGCAGTCATGCCCTCTTGCTCACCTCCCTCGCTGTCATGCCCTCTTGCTCACCTCCCTCGCAGTCATGCCCTCTTGCTCACGTCCCTCGCAGTCATGCCCTCTTGCTCACGTCCCTCGCTGTCATGCCCTCTTGCTCACCTCCCTCGCTGTCATGCCCTCTTGCTCTGGGTTCTCGTTTATCTTTCAAAAACCTGTTCAATGTTAACGTCGTAATGTCGTCTTGGAAACATACTAATGTATCGTGGATTCTTTCCATCAGATTAACGTGGTTCCCAAGGGAAGGCGACCAGGCTGTTGGGGCATATTCCAGGTTAAGGTGAATGTACAGTACGTCGTGTTGGTCCTCTTGAACATACCGCCGCTCCCCTCGTACTTGAAGACAAGTTTAATATTGATCAGATTATAGGTTGAGTCCATCAGGATTCTACTCCCATGATGGTCTAGTGTGGTACCACCTCCCAAGTCCTTATCACAGTACGATACTTGATTTATGTTTTCCAGATATTGAGCTTATCCTCTGGTGTGTTTACAATGCTTCATCTCTTGATGACATGAACATTCCGGTGTTAGATTTCATAAGCCATGTTTGACCACAGTTACGTCTTGTCCAGATCTCTCTCTAGTATTTCGTTGGTCCAGTTGCTTCTTAGTTCTACCGTAGTTTTGGCATCATGAGCAAACGTATTCAGGTGTGAATCCACCTCGTTTTAAGGAGGATCATAGATAGTAATACTGCAGTGGTGAGCCCTGACGGATGCCACAAGTTGCCCTCGCCCAGTTTGAGAAGCCTTCTTGGCACGTCTTCCCTGTTCCCTCCCAGTTAGGTAACTGGCTGTCCATATCAGTGAGCCTCCTCTGTATGTGCTTGCCCACATGTGTGTGTTTATATAAGAGCCGTCAGTATAAGAATAGAACAACCGGTAAATGTTGACGATATAAGAACCTCTTATGACCATGATGGCGTCTTGCCAGAGGCGTTGGACATTAACCTGAAGCAAGTCGAATCTTCGATCTTGATCGTATAAACAAAGCATTTTATCCAGGTCATTGTGGCCTTATCCTCGTGTGTCAGGATGTTTTATGGCTGATGAGAACCAGTAGGAGGGATGTGGGAGTGGTGTGGCCAGCCAAGTTGAAGGTTACGACGCGTGTGCACAAGATGGGCTCGTCCCTGCTGAAGGCCACCATATAATGGGCAGGACACGGAGAAATTCACACAAAAGACGACCACTGGGTCCCTTCCAGGCAGTTTGTGGTCGTGGAGGATGTCAGAAACTCCGAGGTTACGTAGTGTGGTCAGAGTTGGAAGGCATACAGATGATTTAGAGAAGAAAACCTGCAAACTGTCACTATGATCAAGGAGGTGCACATAATGTAGGTCGTGGATACATATATCCTATCTACAACAACATCGCTCCTTCCTTATTGATGATCACTTAGCACTGTGTACGAAGCTGATAAGGTCTTGCGTTGTGGCAGCATAAAGTAAGTAATTGTCGTGCATCATCGTCATCATCATATACTCGTGTCTCGCTGGGGTGGGGGAGGGGGGGGGGAGACCAAAGATCAGAACTGGTCCAGAGGTCCCTGAACCTTCACTGCTAACCAAGTTTATCGAAGGCGGGTTCTCAGAGTTGAGGAGGACGCACCTGCCCAGCCTGACGCAGGGTAAAACTCCACTTGACTCCACCCAATGTACCGTGGCGCCTCCGGAGGCCCTCCCCCACCACTCCTCTCCGTTGAACAGTAAGAATATGCACAACATTCAGACTTCGAATTATACTTTTGTTTGTAATTATAAACGTATCTAGTTAACTTTATTTACTGCAAGGGGTCACGGTAGTGCGCGTGATGTAGTGTATGCAGATTATCAGGAGATGCAAGAATGAGGTAAAGAACAGTCAGTTGATATTCAAGGAAGAGACGAGCTTGGACGACATTGGTAAACAAGCGCCACCCGTTGGTGGTATCCGGGTTGATGCGTTCGAGTCTGACAAAATGCGTGTCATAAAATCTCACTGTGTTGACAAGAAAGAGAACTGTTCACAAATTTTGTCGACAATAAAGTTATCCAATTTGTATAGACCTTCACTAATATTAATGTTACAATTCTTTGTGTATTTGATAATAGAACATGATATTTCTCGTGGTAAAGGAGTTACATTAATAACCAAGTCTGCATTACTCCAATCAGTACAATGATGATGATTTTTAACATGATTCAACAAGGCATTTGAGTCTTGTGCTGTTCCTTTACTATATTTATGTTGATTTAGTCTAACATAAAGATCCTTACCAACTGCTCAACATAGAACGTTAAAATGTTTACATGGCACTCTATAAACACAGCCTGCAGAACTTTTATTGAGTTCCTGATAACATATTCTTTATAGTATTGTTATTGCTGAAGGCTGTGTTTACATTAAAGGATTTAAGCAACCTGGGAAGTAATGTAATATTAACACTGAAAGAGAAAAGTAAAAGGTTCTTGGTATCAAGGGAAGGTTTGGATATAACTCTATAAGATTATTTCTTTGCCAACTAAAGGGATTTATCAATGAAAGATCTAGGATACTTTGATATAGATCCAGTAGAATATATCTTCTAAAATTCATTATTGATAAATTCGGGACTGCATATACGTAATGCCCTAAGGAACATCGATTGGATGATAATTTTACTGTCATGTTGAGCTGAGTGATAATGAATATATGAGCAAACTTTGTTAGGTTTTCTGTATATGCTAAACTTAAACATGTTTCTTTCCCCATGGAACATGCAATCTAAAAATGGTAACATGCCAATATTTTCCACTTCTACAGGAAAGTTGATGGAAGGTACTGAAGGGGAGGGAGAAATGTTGTAGATTTTCATTTGTTGTCCAGACACAAAGAACATTATCTACATACCTAAACCAAACTGCATTAGAGGGTAAGACATCCTTAGTAATTTTGTTTCAAAGAATTCCATACAAGGGTTACTTAATACTCGCGAAAGAGGGTTACCCATTGCCATACCAAATTTCTGAGCAAAATGTTCCCCATCAGATTGAAATACACAGTCTTTTCTCTAAGACATCAACCAAATATTCTTATAGATCGTCAACTGGAACTGATGGTTTTAGAAGGTCGATCATACTCGTTATTATTTAGAGATGATGGAGAAGGTATAACGGAGCCTGGAGCAGGACGGTTACAACGTGCAGCGTGAGAATCTGATGACGATATGAAGGTTGTGTGGTGAGGTCAGGACTCACAGTGATGTGTGGTGAACAGTCA